>NC_137873.1:17814054-18114054 GCF_963924005.1 Protomyctophum bolini | reverse complement strand
GGGTGATTGACAGCAGAGTGGCGCAGCGGAAGCGTGCTGGGCCCATAACCCAGAGGTCGATGGATCGAAACCATCCTCTGCTAAGAGTTTTGAAATAGAAAGTGCACTCCTAGGAGAACAGATTTCGGCCAGGCCAGGTGTCAGTTGTGTGGTGCAGCCTTCAGGACCCGTGAAGCTGATTGCATTTTTGGTGTCTCCAATGTTTGTTTGTTGCTGAGTTTATTTAGCTCCCTTAATACTGACTGTCACAGCCCGGTGGCCCAATGGATAAGGCACTGGCCTCCTAAACCAGGGATTATGGGTTTGAGTCGCATCTGGGGTGACTGATAGCAGAGTGGCGCAGCGTAAGCGTCCTGGGCCCATAACCCAGAGGTCGATGGCTCGAAACCATCCTCTGCTAAAAGTTTTAAAATAGTATAAGTGCACTCCCAGAGAACAGATCTCTGCCAGGCCAGGCTGTCTCCCTGTGATGTGTCAGTCATGGGGTGCAGCCATCAGAACACAAATAAACTCTGAGGAAAACTGAGGGTATCTGTGGTGCCTCCGATGGGCCGAATTGAAAGCATTGTTGGACGAGCGCTCTATAGAGTTACCTTAACATGGTGCATTTCTCCCTTAATACTTACTCCCTATGACCCTATGCAGCCTTAATAAAGACTTGAATTAAGTTACATTCCACCACTGTCTCTTTCTCTCTCTAACTGACACTGTGGTTTGTCCACATAATGACAGAACAATCTCATTGTAGGAATGAACAATTGAACAGTACAACACAGGCTGTGGTATAGCTCCTGTTGCAGCCCCGGTGGCCTAATGGATAAGGCACTGGCCTCCTAAGCCAGGGATTATGGGTTCGAGTCCCATCTGGGGTGACTGATAGCAGAGTGGTGCAGCAGAAGCATGCTGGGCCCATAACCCAGAGGTCAATCGATTGAATCCATCCTCTGCTAAGAGTTTTAAAAGTGCACTCCTAGGAGAACAGATTTCGGCCAGGCCAGGTTTCAGTCGTGAGGTGCATCCTTCAGGACCCGTAGAAGCTCTGGGGGAAACTTATTGCATTTTTGGTGTCTCTATGGGCGGAATTGAAAGCAGTTTTGGACGTGCTCTTTATAGAGTTTCCTGAGGCTCTGCTCACACATTTGAAACACAATGTTTTGTCTCTGTTCTGGGGGAGAGGAGAGGCAGAACAGCACGCAATTTATTTACAATGGGAGTTACGTGGTTTACAGTATGTCCCAACAGCTCTGTTCGGTGGGGGGGGGCAGAACAGAGCAATCCAGTAAGGCTGTTTCGTCATAAACACGTGAGTCCGATTGAAAATGGATTGCGAGCTGTTCTGCCCCTCTCTCCACCCAGAACAGAGACAAAACATGCGTTTCGACAGTGTGTGTTGAGTTAAAACTCATAAATGGAGCATGGATCTTCAACAAGACACCTCAGACCTCAGACAACTACATCTCCCAGAGTGCATCAGCTGCAAGATGGCTGCTGGTGCTCATTTTGCTGGTGGTGGTGACTCTCACACAACTAACAAACAAGCAAGCTGAAGGTCTACCCAAGAGCTCTACCCCCAAAGACGCCAATGGTCTGTTATGTTTATTTAACTTATTCTACTGTTTATTGTACTTCTACTTTATGCTTAATGTGGTTAAAAATCTGGCCTTAATGGGCTAATGTGTTAGATTAAGTTCAGTTTGGAACTTTCAGTAGAGCCTCAATTTGTATTGAGTTTGCATTTCAATTTATATTTACTAATTTAAGAGACTACAAAAATGTGAATCTATATGATTTACCATGTTTAAAGGCATGTCAAATGCCTATAGGTAATTGGAGCTGATCTACAAGCTCTACGTTGTCTACAAGCTCAAAGTTCAGTTTTTCCCTTTAAATTCTTATACATACTTTACTTATTTACTTAAATAGTTGTACCTAACATTTGTTGTTGGTTACCAAATGTTCCTAAATTTATTGAAGCTTATAAAGGTTACAGTTGTGAAATGTTTAATTGAAAATGACTTTAATAATTGGGTTAAAATGTCGACTTTATAAGTTAATTTAAGACATTACATTTTGCCATTCATTGTGTAAAAACACTATCGTTAAAACACTTTGTTTAAAAGACGTTTGATTATTTAATGTTTAAAATCAAGCATGTTTAAAAATAGAACTTATTGTTTTGAATTATTATTGTTTGGCATTGTTGTTAAAACCTGTTTCTTTGTTTTCGAAGGTTTTCAACCTAATTGAAGAACCAACCAAGTCAACAAAAGCAACTGCGCAACTGCAACTGTGCAAAAAAGTTGAAAATAAAAGTTTACTTTGAGTTGATTCCTTACCTGTCATTTGGAGTGGAATTGGGGGTTGACTTGACAGTGTGAGTGCAGCCTGAACATGGTCTGTTTGTTGTTGAGTTTATTTTGCTCCCTTAATGGTGACTGTTGCAGCCCCAGTGGCCCAATGGATAAGGCAGGGATTGTGGGTTCGAGTCCCATCTGGGGTGATTGACAGCAGAGTGGCGCAGCGAAGCGTGCTGGGCCCATAACCCGGAGTTCAATGGATCGAAACCATCCTCTGCTAACACAGTTTTAGCCTAAAAAAGTACATTCCCAGAGAACAGATCTCTGCCAGGCCAGGCTGTCTACCCTGTGATGTGTCAGTCATGGGGTGCAGCTATCAGAACACAAAGAAGCTCTGGGGAAAACTGATTGCATCTGTGTCTTCAAGTATACCATCCTTCTATTCATATAAGCATATAGTATACATTATTTTCTTCAGTCTGCCTTCAAGATTTTACTTTTTGAGGGGCTCTATCACCTCCTATGCCCAGCTTTGTGTGTCTGTGTATACCACGGAAAGGATTTGATTGGCTGAGCACGGAATGTGCCAAGGCTCTGTGTTGTATAAGAGAAGCACAGACTTAACTGGCAATAAAAAGGCGTTGATTGCGAATGCAGTGAGCACTTACTATGAGACCTAGCAGATCATGTCTGTCTGTCTGTCTGTGTGTCTGTCTGTCCCGCTTTTGTGCCCATATATGGAGCTGAGTGATTTGTGTCACCATGACTCAGCCATAACCATATAAGGAGTCCCCAAAGCAGCTATACGTCCAAAACCCAATTATGTACGAGCTGCGTTCGCTTCCCGCGTTTGCGCGTCTTACTGGTTAGTGGAGCAGGGTTTGTGAGGCAAGGAGATGAGAGGTGGTCTTCTTAATAAAGCCCCATTCAGACTGAAGAAGCAGAAGCTAGCTTCTGCTTCTTCGTCCCATGTTATCTCTATGCAGAACAGCTTCTGCGTTTAAAAGCTGGAACAATAGCTTTTTTTTGTTTTTGCTTTTTTTTTTGCTCACCGGAGCTTAACTTTAAAGCAGCTTTTAAAAGCTGGAGCTTTAAAAATCTGCGTGTAGCCAATCAGAGCACAGCGTGGTTTGAGGAGGCGGAGTTGAGCTCATTTTACAAAACCGAAAACCCTCTGGAAAGCTGTCCGACCCAATTGTCCGCATTAAAAAAGAAACTTTTTGAATATGGGCTGTATATGAAATATGAATGGATATTTGGCAAGACCATAGCATATTTTGTGATAGAAATTAAAGTTTATATGAGAAACAAGTTGTCGAAGCGGTGAAAACAGGTTGTGTTCCGTGTGCCGTCGCGAGTGTCACGTTTCTGGGGACAAGTCATCGTGCATTCACCCCCCCCTCCGGTTCTCATCGAAGCTATGGATGGACTACTGAACTGAACTCTCCGGAACGCTATCCGTCGCTGACGCTGATTGTGGACTAAACAGTGCACACACACACGGTTGATAAATTAGCAGATATAGATAGATAGACAAACAACTAAACAATAGTTGTGTCGGGAGTTTTCGCCAAAACCTTCCCCGAGAAGAGGGAAGTAGCAGCCCGCTCTCAGCGCGTTTCTGTGCCGATCCTCGTGTGTCTCTCGGTAGTATGTTGAAGCTTTTGCGCCGTCAATCAATACCTTTAAAATAAATAATTAATAGCCTTTATATCAGTTGTATGTACCCCCCCCCCCCACACACACACACACACACACACACACACACACACACACACACACACACACACAGTACACAGTACAGTAGTCCCCAGTACTGGAACGCCGAGGAGAGCTGTGCTCGGAGACGATTTGCGGGACGTTTCCTCGCACTAAAATTAATTGCCCTTGTCGCGGGACCTCGCCCTGAGCACAGGGCGTTGACCACTGGTGTACGCTCCTCGACACCCAGTCTCAACTTAGGGGGTCCTCCGCGGGCCGGGCCACAGGGTCCAGAAGTCGGTCCACTTTCGTGTGTGTGTGTGTGTGTCGCTGCATTGTATGTTGATTGTTGAAACGTGGGCACCGTGAATCATACCTTAAAAAAATAATTAATAGCCTTTATATCAGTTGTATGTACCCCCTCTATTTATGCAATATGTTGCCCATGTTTTGTGATTGGTTTGCTGCGTTCTGAATCGATAAACCAATCGCATATATTTATTTGAGGGAATCATTTCAGACAGCGCCGAGATAGGAGCTCCCTTCCACGGGAGACTTGGGACTGAATGTCCGGAAATCGCACGTAAACATAAGCTGTTTTAATTGCTTTTACGACGTGCTGGATACATACAATTGTATTTCTACGGTATGCTCTTTCTAAATCAACATTAACATTACATACAGAGCCGCCATTTAAAACAATGCCCGGAGTGTTTCGCTCGTGGCCTAGGGGGGAGAGGAGAGCGGAGTGTGGGGGGGAGACATGAACACTGAAGACGGGGAGGATTGAGATCCGGTCCGTTCGGTTATTTACAAACAAGTTTACCAAGATTATATTATTTATTCATCCATACATAGGTTATGATGTAACTAAATATATAAGTATGTCTCCTCTACAGTCGCTATTTTACATTTTAGACTTTCAAATGCGCATCTGCTCAAACTGCCTGTCTCTCGTCTCAAAGCCAGACAGCCAGTCCAGGCAGCTTGAGTGACAGGTACCTTGTACACGCCCACTTTCTCAAAAAAAAAGCTGCGTCTTTTAGATTTCTGCTTCTGCTTTTTAAAGCAGCTTCTTCAATGTGAACGGAGCTTAAGAGCGGATGGCAGGAGGGATGTGGGCACAATCCTGTTCATTAAGAGTGCCATCAATCACGGGGCGATACTCCAAAGTCACCTTTCCAGTCTTGGGGTCAACATAGGACAGCGTGTGCTTCCTCCAGTGCTTTTCAAAGGGCTTCTTCTCCTGGCCTTTGAGAGCTTTAGAGTAATCATACTCATCAATGCGGTCTTTGAAGTCCTCTCTGGCGTGAGCTCCCCTGCTCTCACGTCTCTGCTCTGCTGAGTGGATCGTCTGAACGGCGTTCAGCATGAGGTTCTGAAGTTCCAACGTTTCCACCAGATCCGTGTTCCACACAATGCCTCTGTCGAAAGTCTTGACGTGCTCCAAGGACTGGTAGATGGCATCCATCTTGTCACATCCCTCCTTTAGAACGGAGCCTGTACGGAAGACCGCAGCGTGGTTTTGCATGGTCTTCTGCATGTCCAGTCTAATCTCTGAGGTTCTCAGGCCTCCGTCGGCAAACCTCAGCCGATCCAAATTGGCCACGGAATCCTCTCCCGCGCTGGGCTTCAGAGGGGACAGCTTCTCTCCTGGTTTATCCTGCTCGGCGATGGCGATGGCACAAGCTCTGCCAAACACCACCAGGTCCAGCAGGGAGTTGGCACCCAGCCGGTTGGCCCCGTGGACACTGGCAGATGCCGCCTCTCCGCAGGCATACAGGCCAGGCACCACCTGGTCTTCTCCACTGGTATGGGTGATCACCTGTCCCTTGTAGTTAGTAGGTATCCCTCCCATGTTGTAATGGACAGTGGGCAGCACTGGGATGGGATCCTTTGTGACATCCACTCCAGCAAAGATCATAGCTGTCTCCGAGATGCCGGGCAGTCTGGTGGCCAGGTGCTCAGGAGGCAGATGGTGCAGTTGGAGGTAAACGTGGTCCTTCTGTGGGCCAACACCTCTTCCCTCTCTAATCTCGACAGTTATGGAGCGGGACACCACGTCTCTGGAGGCCAGGTCTTTGGCGGTGGGGGCGTAGCGCTCCATGAAGCGCTCTCCCTCGCTGTTTATCAGGATTCCTCCCTCGCCGCGACAACCCTCCGTGATCAGGCAGCCGGCGCCGTAGATACCAGTGGGGTGGAACTGCACAAACTCCAAATCCTGGCAGGGCAGACCGGCTCTCGTCACCATGGCATTGCCGTCTCCCGTACAGGTGTGGGCCGACGTACAGCTGAAATAGGCACGGCCATAACCCCCGGTAGCGATAATCGTGTTCTTGGCTCTGAAGCGGTGGATAGATCCGTCCTCCATGCACAGAGCAATCACTCCTTTACACTCCCCGTCTTCCATCAGTAGATCGAGAGCAAAATACTCCACAAAGTAGCTGGTGTCATAGCGAAGCGAGCGTCCGTACAGGGTGTGCAGCATGGAGTGTCCTGTCCTGTCTGCCACGCAGCAGCAGCGGTGCGCCTGGCCTCCCTTTCCGTACTTCAGACTCTGGCCTCCAAACGCTCTCTGGTAGATCCTCCCGTCGTCCGTGCGGCTGAACGGCATGCCAAAGTTCTCCAGCTCCACCACGGCAGCCGGGGCCTGCTCGGTCATGTGGTGGATGGCGTCCTGGTCTCCCAGCCAGTCGGATCCCTTCACGGTGTCATAAAAGTGCCACCTCCAGTCGTCTCCCTCCATGTTGGCCAGGGCGGCGTTGATCCCGCCCTGCGCGGCGACCGTGTGAGACCTGGTGGGGAACAGCTTGGTGACGCATGCCGTGTCGAATCCGGCCTCTGACAGGCCTAAAGCGGCTCTGAGTCCTGCCCCTCCGGCACCCACCACCACGGCATCAAACTCGTGGTCCACGACACGGTACTGTGTGGAGAGATCATCCGACACTGTGGCGTTCTTCTTGCCGTAGATTGAAAAATGAAAGTTCTTGGACCCCTGAGCAGCAGCAGCAGCAGCAGCACCAGGTTTTAGTGTTTTCGTTTTGGAGTGTAGTATCCTTTTTGAAAGGAGCCGGGATGCAAGACGTATGCTAGCCATGACATGTCCAATGGAAGGTCGAACCGTCAATATAAACCGTGTATATTCATTTTCTAAAGTCACAATTTCAAAAAGTATAAAGATAGAGATTTTGAATACAATTTCTAAATGTCCCAGCTAGTCCTGAAAGTGACAGACCATTTGAAGCTTTGTGAAATACATCAGCAGCTACAGCATGCCAAAGTTCGAGAATAAATCTAGATGGTGGGTCTAGAGAACGACTCTAGAGAGTGAGGGAATCTGCTTCCCTTCGATGCCGATATATGGAGATTTCTGAACTCAAAACTGACTAACACTTGCCCATATATGGAGGTCCCCGAACTCTCTTAAGCTGATTGGTTGAAAAAGTGCCTTTAGGACTTACAGTATCTATGACATCTTATGACGTACGACTCCATATTTGGGCATGGTTTCAAATTTATCTGACACGACTGACACACAGGGCCGTGGTGCCGTCGACCAGGCACGTGCAGAGGGGGGGGGGGGGGGGGGGGGGGGCTAGGGGGGCTTGAGCACCTGCCCTTTTGCAGAAAGTGCCCTTTCTAAAAGAAAAAAAAGGACAGGTGTGTGTGTGGGGGGGGGGGGGGGTGAGGGACCAATACGAGCTTATGTGGGGGCCAATAAGGGCTTGTGGGGGGCCAATAAGGGCTTATGTGGGGGGCCAATAAAGGCTTGTGTGGGGGGCAAATAAGGGCTTGTGTGGGGGGCAAATAAGGGCTTGTGTGGGGGGGCAATAAGGGCTTGTGTGGGGGACCAATAAGGGCTTGTGTGGGGGGCCAAAAAGTGCCATTGGCGCTTCAAGACAAACATTTGACGAGTAATGATAAATTCCACTATCATAATGAATTTTCTTTTAATCTGCCATCAGTCAGTTTTAGTTTCAGACTAATGAGAACATATTGCTTATTTTACTGTCCAATGACATGAAATGGCACAAGGGAAGGACCACCCCCAAAAATCGGCCCCTGCCCCACCAGTGCTCTCTGCACGGGCCTGCCGTCGACCATCGTAATGCCTGATTTTACATTTGGTTGCATGCTGAATCTACAAGCCCACAACAGTTGCAGTGCAATGCGTTGTGAGCTTGTAGATCTGACATTTTCAGAGCGCCTGAGTGCAACCAGTACAACCAGTATTGTACTATTGGCATACCGTAAGAGTTCTATTCCTGTTTTTTAGAGTAGAGCTTAAATAATTTATAAAGTAAAGTAACTAGTAACTAGTTACTTTCATAATTTAGTAACTAGTAAAGTAATTAGTTACTTTTTCAGACTAGTAACTATAACTATAATTAATTAACTGTGTGGTGTAAACTTTAAATATCTTGTGTTAACACACAAGACGATGAAAGATTATTATTTGTTATAGTATAATTTTTTATTAAAAAAATCAGACCCGTCTGAAGTGAGTGGTACTGTACTGTACTGTACTGTACTGTACTGTACTGTACTGTACTGTACTGTACTGTACTGTACTGTACTGTACCCCTGCCTGGCCTGTGTGTGTGTCTGCATGTTAGGCTGTGCAACAGTGACACTTGGTGGTGAACAAACGCTATTTTCGTGCAGACCCAGGGACCCAGGGACACACATAGGAGTGGTTGCACCACTCAAAAAACAAATCACTGGCTAAAAACTAAAAGCATCAGATGGCCAACATCAATGGGAAACCTCAAACACAATGGGCCCAATTCACTGAGCTGTTTACACTCATATTTTGGGTCTAAATGAAATTTCTTAGTATCTCTGGTAAAGAGTATCTATAGGCCTAAAGAAGGAACTCTTGTCGTAGTGTTAATTATGTTGGACTATTGTGTTTAGAAAGTGTGGTTCATTGGTTGAATACTTTTTTATTGTAGTTGAATAGGTATGATTTTAATGATTGCAAAGGATAACACAAAAAGCCATGGCGGCTTATAAATTGTTTCCATTGTGGTCCTGTGTATTCAATTAATTAAAGAGTCTAAAGACATAGGCGATACAGTAATAAAAAAGACATGCCAACGGTTAACACTACTAGCAAAATCCTTTTTGTTGTTAAGCTTATGGAGCAGTGTGTTATGGAGCTTTTTTTGTTGTGTATACAAATACAAAGACCTTTAAGTTTTGAATGATACCTGTCCATTCAAACTCTAGATGGGCCAGAAAATGAAGGCCTGGCCATGGCCCTACCTGGGCCCTCATCAAACCCTGTACACTCAAGACACTGAGACATGTAGATCTCCTATATGAAGCTGACCTGTTCTGTTCTGACCCATGCACAATGCCATAGCGCCAGTGCTCGCCCAGCAGTCTGCCGTCACCCAGGCGGATGCCTGGGCTTCTCTCCCTCAGGGCGTCTTACTGGTACTTTTACTTTGGTAGTTTTACTCAAGTACAATTTGAATACAAGACGTTTTACTAACTTAATTGTAACAGAGATTGTAGGCTACATTGTCGTACAGTAGGCCCATACGTAGCCTATTACCAGTAGACGCCTGGGCACTGGCCATATATGGAGCGTGTCTTGAGTCACAGTGTACCTACAGGGTGTGATCGAGGTCTGATCAACATATGGAATGTCAGAACAGGTCAGCTCCATATATGGAGATTCAAGGGTGGCAGCGGGGGCAGTGTCTTGAATGTACAGGCTTAGGCACAATAAATATAGGGGGCTTTCCCCATGTATGGGGATTTTACTATCATCCCTGATGATGTCATAGTGATGTCACGAGACCTGCCGAGGATTGTGAGTGACAGATTGAGTGACGATTGTGAGTGACGTGACGTGACAAAAAACGCAAGGTTTCATAGTTAACTGCCACCTTATAAATAATACACTTTTTAGTACGCTATTACTTATACTTTATTACGCTTATTCTTAGAGAAAACTTGCAGACGGTTGTGCCACACGGCCACTGCATGCTTGTCACAGTGACATCAGGCATCCTGCGAGGCCACCACGGTGTTGATAACCGGGGTCCTTCCATAAACACACTTCGTGAAGACGAGTGAAGATGGCGGACGTGTTGAGTGTTCTCCGTCAGTACAACATCCAGAAGAAGGAGATCGTCGCCAAAGGAGACGAGGTGATATTCGGGGAGTTCTCCTGGCCCAAAAATGTCAAGACCAACTACATCATCTGGGGGTAAGGCTCACTTTGGACGGCTGGAGAAATGCGTTCTGTAGGCCTTTAGCAACAGCAGGCTAACGACAGGCTAAGTAGCAACTTAGTGTTACGAGTACGACTAGGAGGTTAAAATGCTTGAACTTTTCCCGGTCCCTTATTTGTGTTTGTATAATAATATCTTATGGTATCTTAGTGTTGGGCTCCAGGTTACACCACTTCTGCTGTAAGTGTGTAAAGTCCATACGAATACGGGTTGTGCCTGTCTTTAAAGCTAGACGCAGTTAATTATTTGCGATTTAAAAGCATAGCTGGTGTTGTGTTGCTTGCGAACGGGGGTATCAGTAATGTCCTGATTGTCCTCATGGATGTTGGTATGAGGAGGACGTCTCGGGACTAATGTTGATGTTTGCAGCATCCAGATCAGAAGAAACGAACTGTCTGATCTAACTTAACTAGCCCCTTTCGGGACCCTAGTTTACGTTTCTGTATTTGGGACGTCCTGAAAAGGGCCAGGGTCTAACTTGAGTTCGTTGCAGTAGTTTTTCTTTTCTCCCAAAACTGTAATGGATCATGGAAGAAGTTGGGAGGTTTTTACCAAAGCACATTTACCAGGTGTTTCACACAGTGCCACGTGACCTATAATGTTATCATTAAAGGGCTCATCACCCTACACCTTACCTGAGTACACTGATGTTTAAGGTTGATAAATCAATTGACCCCAAATGTATCACAATAGCATTCTGTGCTACTGCAATATACAATTAGCAGAGACTGCAATTAATTGCATAAGAGAAATGCCCAAAATGGACTTGTACATGTTTTAAAGTAGGTAATGTTTGGTCCATGAATCAAGTACAATATTAATTTAACTCTTACTAAAATGGACCATAGGATTGGCTCACTGGCTAGAAGTCATATATACTATACTGTCGTCAGTGTACTTTACGTCAGTGCTGACAATCTTACAGTTGCTTGACCTTGACCAGAATAGATTTGGGGTTTAACACCTTGAACGTTTGTATCACCTTTTGTTTTTGTCAAAGCTTAGGAGGCTTTTATTTGAAAAGTCTTTCCAGTTATCCCCTCGAGTAAAACTTGTTTCATGAATTCTGCTATGAGTGACTGTCATCTGGCTGCTCACTCCTGAAATGTCGGTGTTTTAAATGATAATAAACACTGTTGGAGCTAAGGCTGTGTGCAGACTTCTCCTTCCATGTATGCATCTGCCTTTTGCCCCGCACCAGTGAGGAACTGGATGTGCGCAAGCTGCCTGTTTTTTAAACTATTGTAAACCAACAGAATGAAGCTTGACTAATTGCAAATTAACTAATTCGCAATATTTGTCTATTATATATTTTTCCCAAATCGTGCAGCTCTGATATAATTACCTAATAGAGTAGTTTAGTTTTAGTTTACTTTTTTCTAGTATCTCACAAAATAATGGTGACTCCAGAGTCCAAACCTGTCTTTTTAACTGTCATCTCTTCTGTTTTCTTCTTTCAGAACTGGAAAGGAGGGGCAGCCAAAGGAGTATTATACTCTTGACTCAATTTTGTTTTTGCTCAACAATGTGCATCTCTCTCATCCATCGTATGTGCGAAGGGCTGCTGTAAGTCACTTGGAATAATTATTTCTATCGGCATATGCTTAATTTCAAATGAACCTTTTTCCTTATGCCAATCAGGTATGATGAAAATAAATAGAGGAATTGCACTCATGCATTTTATTTTCTTGTTTAAAATAGACGGAAAACATTCCAGTCGTCAGAAGACCGGATCGAAAGGGCCTGCTGTTCTATCTCAATGGCGAAAGTTGTAAGTGATATTTGCAATGACTATTGAACTGAATGTCAGTGTAACTGGTTCTGTTTTCACAGTGTAGCTCTGCGGGCATCTAGCTGTCTTTAAGTTCAGTAATTGTCCGGAGCTAATTTGATCACTGCTGGTGCCAAAGTTCTTGTGCACACTTTTGTGGAATTCATTTCAGTTCATATGATATCGGAACAATGCAATTCCCAGGTGGATTCAGAGAGCCACATGATTTTATTTGTATTATGTGGTTTTAATTGAGCTATAGTTTCAACTTGTTGATTGTATTGTAGTTTGGTGTTGTGTACGTTGTGAGGCTGTTATACAATAGTTCTGTGGTTCTCAACCTTTTCTGTATCAGTGGACCTAACTTAGTAGGCTATGCTTTAAGTTCTTATTTATTGTTATCACTTTTTAATATTAATGTTACCATTAACATCTTAGTTTGACTATTATTGACAGGGTTCACTTACAATATTGTCATGGCCCCGGCAAACGGCTTGAGAATCATTGCAATAGTTGACAGTTGTTGTCGGGTTAATGGCTAACTGACTCCTGTGTCTTTCTTTTCTACAGCTACTTCAACAAGCATCGACAGAAGTGCCCCCATAGAAATAGGTCTGCAAAGGCCAACGCAAGGTATACTAGGTCGTGTAATTATTGCAGATAATTCATAACTCGGCACCTTTTGTCTACTATGTTTTGATCCTTACTAAAATATCAACTATGCCACCTATCTAACACTTAATCCAGGATGCTCTTTTTTTCTCTTTTACCTTCTCAGTCAAACGAGCAGCAGATGAAGTGTCATCTGAGGCTAAAAAGCCAAGGGTTGAGGTAAATGGACACCCCTTTTTTATTGTTTTGCTTTTCTGCCTTTATTGATAGTATCAAGTGAAGATAGACAGGAAAGAGGGAGAGAGAGAGAAGGGACGAGACGTGCAGCAAAGGTCGTTATTAACGGGACCCGAACACACAACGTGCTGCCAGGCCAAAGCCCACATTTGGCACGCCCTGGCCACCCCTTTTTGATCTGATTAACTTGGTATTCATCCATAGGGTTTATTCATGTCACTCGTCTCGAGCACTTGTCATGGCTACTCAAACCTTAAAGTGTGTGTGTGGCTGACAGATTATACAGAGTAATCCATTTTTGTTTAAATTCCTCAATACTTCTGTGAATGATTTGGCTAGAGTGCATCCACAACATCACTGTATGTTGTTCTTTTGTGTATCATCGGCAGATATATCACTGCATGTAACTACCGGTAGTCATGAAAGTCATAATGCCAAACCAATGATTCAGCTGTTGCCAGTGAACAGACCAACCTAAACAGAATTTATTGCAGTTCCATAAAGTCTAAACAAAGCGTGTATGTATCCCAGAGCCCCATTTCAGCTGACTGCAGCGAATGAGACTGAATCAATAAAACGAAACACAAAAAACACATTATTTTTACTAAGCCATAGTGAATACAATATTTTGATTAATCTGTATGGTAGAGTTTGTTAATATAATGCACAACTGTGTTGGTTTGTAGTTAGTGGTCTCCCTGATCTTCTATCCACATTTAAATTCTATGGTCGGGTTGGATCAGGAAGGTCTAATAACCTATGCCCAAACGAGCTGTCCTTATAGCTCAACAGGTGAAATTTTGGCTTGGGAACAGAGTTTGAATCCCAGATAGGACTTGAAAGTTGTGGATTGCAGTTAACCATATGTGGCAAAACAACACACTCGTACAGTAAGCTCAAGCACAGAAAAAATACTTTTTAGTTGATATATTGTCACTGCTAATTTTGTTGGATGACTGAAGCAATGATATCCGTTAAGTTGAATTGTGAATTAAAAGACTCCCATGTTCTTGTTCTTTAGGATGAGGAAAGGGTACGTCTGGATAAGGAGCGTCTCGCTGCGCGTCTGGAGGGCCACAAAGAAGGCAGCGTGCAGACTGACCAGATCAGGTACCTGTGCTTTCATCCTGACATCAGTGCTTTTAGATCAGGGGTGCCCAAAAGGTAGATTGTGATCTGCCAGTAGATCACAGAGGCTGTTCAGGTAGAGCACATGACATGCCCTAAAAATGTACAATTTAAATATTACCAAAGAAAAGGCATTAAGGTAACTTGATTGATTGACATTAACACCCGAGTGCACAGGACGAAGTTTATCGTCTTTTCAATTAGTAACGCCCAGGACAAAGATTGATCAAAAGGACAGAGATTATTCATAGCAAAACTGATCGCATCGCTCTACAGGCTGGGAGCGTCTGTTACGGAACATTTGATGTTGCGCAACAGTGGGACTTGAAGAAGAAGAAAGCGAGAGCAAGCACTCAGTTGAGTAATTCCACATAATAGTGTAACAAGGTTCAAGGTTAGCTTTATTGTCCCTTGGAAATTGGTTTGCAGCCAGATCATAAGTTGCACGGTTCAGGAAGATATAAACTGTAGGAATGAATACCAGCACTCACGTTATATCTTTAGAATTCCATTCGTCTGTTGCAACAGTGGGACAGTTGCAACAGTGGGACGTCATCGAAAACCCCCCCCCCCCCCCCCCCCCCGTTTAGCCGACGAGACGAAAATCGTATAACGTTAATAACTCTTGATCTAAATCATCCCGTCCAATTCTAAGCAAAGATGGTACCCCAACTTTCACCAGCTGTCATAAATTCCCCTAGGGTGGTTGAACATAAACTAACTAAACTAAAATATGTTAGTAGACACCTTTACAAAAACATTGAAGAAAATTCTTGGTAAGAAATTTATTCAGATTTTATTAATATCCCCTGACTAAAGGCTTTGTTCAGCCTGTATATATAAAAAAACAATAACGCCAGCACTCATGTTCTGTCATTGGCCCGGGAACCTTTCAGCTTTATGCCTTCTATTAAGGCATATACACTTGTCCGTTTACCATGTTGCCGTTCAAGTATAGTATGAATAGTTTAGAATAATCTGAAATATCTTCGCCAGGGCAGTAGAATATCAATATTCAAATTAGATTTTGATCATTTTCTAGAATTATTCTGTTACTTTTTGGAGCTGTGCAGTGCACCCAAGACATATGTGTCATCGTTTTTGTTTATAAGTTGTGTTCCTTCTAGTTTGTTCATACTGCATTCAAATCCAAATAAATTCTCATATCTGAGATTTCGGACTGATCATCCACACAATTATTTGCGTGTATTTAGACATCACCGACCAGTAGTAGCAGTAGTTTCTAGGGTAACAGTGTAATGATGTTGACTTAAGTAATGCCGAAAATAGCTGATCTACAAACTCACAAGGCCTTGCGATGCTTGTAGAGCGGCTGTTTTCATTGGCCGTCGCCATCGTGCGACAAAACAAAGTCTTGAATCTAAATATTGAATATTGTTGAGTGTTTCTTTATAACGAACAATGTAAGTAGTCTTGAATGTAAAAAAAAAATATTGTGTTCATTCACTATGAACTGACGACTTAAATGTTATAAAGTAAACTCGCATGCATAAAGGATGGTCATTAATAAGCTTTGAGCTTCAGCCTAGAGCCCTGTGTGGGAGTGTTTTATTAATCCCACTCCCACCCGCTCCCTTTGGATTTCTGATAACTCCCACCCACTCCAGCAATGATTTCATTCTTTGACCGCCCGCAGTGACTGTCTGTCTGCCGCTCCTGCCCGCAACAAAGAATTAAGTCCCTTTTAGTTGGTCCTGCTCCATCCCGCAAATTTATCGTTTACTGTAGTCCTGCTAAACCAGCAGTATTTCCATTTGATCGAAAAACATTAGGCGTTTACCCAAGCAGAATGAGATTGAGCAGGCGTGCACGAGAGATGGGGTGTTTATTTGTGAGGAGTTGCTCACAGAGGGAAAGTGTTTTGCGACAGGACATATATTATAGGTAGGCCTAGTTTGCGATGTCCAGCACAGTAAGATAAATTACGTTATTCTTAGACATATTCATATTCATGTCATAACTTGCTAAAGCAAGGGTTGTCGAAAGTGCAGCCCACCCACAGCTTCATACCTGAATAGAGGGTATACGCATGCATAAAGCGAGTGGCAAAGTGAGTTAAAGGTTGTTTAACGTCATTTAATACAATCAGATAGGACTTTTCAGTTTGGATGTATGGGCTGTCACGGCCAGAAAGTAGTTTTTTGTCACTTAGTAGGCATTCCCGCATAACTTGCGGGTACGATGATGTCACGAGCATACCCTCTATGGCAGGGGTGACCAACCTGGGGTTCGCGAGCTACTGGTAGCTCGCGGGAACGTTTCACGTCGATCGCGAAGTGACGGGCAGCCAGCCATCACTGCCAATACACAGCAGAATGTCGTACGCAAAAAAGAGCAGATCTACAAGCTAACAACGTGTAGAGGCTCGATGCATTTTAGCTTGAAGATCTGTTCCCCTTGCTTCCACCGCACCGCCCTCGGCCCTCCCCCTTTTAGCACTATGTGCTCATGTGCTGCTGTGTCCTGTGTGTCTGTTGTTCCCTCGCAGTCAGCACACAGCGTCAGAGTGAACGCAGTATGATAGCGTCCCCGACACGTTGAATACTAAACTTATTTGTAAAGTTCGAACGCCAACTTTTAACCAAACGTGGGAGAAACACTGTGCACTGACGGATTATTATCGATCAAAACAATCCTTAGCGTCGCTTACAAAAACATGTGTTGCACAGCATGAATGATACGTAATCAGTTTAATCACCGACCTGGCTGGATAAATATCACTATGACAAAGTGTCAAAATGTTTAGTGCCGCTGTCAAAACATGACACAAAAAGCCACAGTTTTTTTTTATCCTGCTGTTCTATCATGGGATATTCGATACAGGGCAAGATGCTCGATTGTGAATTAAATTGTAACATTCTCCTTGGCTTTGACTACTTCAGACAGAACATCTGACACACAGCTACAGTAGACTATTAATTTACTAAGCTGGTACCGTAATTTACTCGGCTGCCTACCGTTGCTCGTTAAGCAGGTCACACAATGGATATGGACCACTGATATTTATCCAGCCAGGTCGGTAATTACTTATCATTCATGCTGTGCAACTGTGTGCAACACATGCTTTTGTAAGCGACGCTAAGGATTGTTTTGATCGATAATAATCCGTCATGTGTGTGCGCGAGTGCACTCTTTATTTGCGTGCAGCCGTGCAGTGTTTCTTCCACGTTTGGTTAAAAGTTGGCGTTCGAACTTTACAAATAAGTTTAGTATTCAACGTGTCGGGGACGCTATCATGAACTCGTATGACTGACTCACATCTTAATGACACCCTCGGACTGGCAATCACTAAATATGAACCAGATTTCAAAACGCTTGCAGATAAAGTGCAGTCACAGCAGTCTCATTAAAGGTGGGCTGACCCTGAGAGTATGTCACCATATCTGTGCAAATATATATGGTCATGTTATGCCTATGTCATTTGAACATCTGCCAATGTGAATATTCATTTGAAATGAGAAACAAAATATTGTGCTGTAAAAGCAATTCATGTCCTTTGCATTTTGTTTTATTTAAAAAAAACTCAACAAAGAAGTTTATTTGTATTTCCTGTCCTAATATTTTTTTTGTATTTCCTGTCCTAATATTTTTTATTTCTAATACATTTGTCTTAATATTATTTGACATTGATAATATAACTTACTATAAGAATTTATTCTAATTTAAGCTTTAGTCATTGAATCAGTTTAGTCAGAAATAGTCAGAAATAGCAAAAAAACAAGTGTTTTTTCTAACACGTTTTAGTGGTAGATCTTGGCTTACAATTGGGAATAAAATGGGCTCTTGGGCTTGAAAAGGTTGGTTACCACTGCTCTATGGTATTATTGCTACAATTCTGCCCAAATTTGAACTAAGGAAGAAAACTAAACGAGTATTAAAATCTTTAACTATAACAGAAATAAAAACTGTTATCTGTGCGTCTTTTCATAAATCTGAACACAACCCTGTTTCTTCCTGTGTCCCAGGTCGTTGTCCGAGGCCATGTCTGTGGAGAAAATCGCAGCCATTAAGGCCAAGATCATGGCCAAGAAGCGTTCCACCATCAAAACGGATCTGGACGATGACATCACCCTGAAGCAGAGGAGCTTCGTGGATGCAGAGGTGGATGTCACCAGGGACATCGTCAGCAGAGAGAGGGTCTGGAGAACCCGGACCACCATTCTTCAAAGCAGTGGCAAGGTCAGTTCCAACCTCCAGTCCAGTCACCATCGTAACATTTTAGTTGCAGATCAATTGTCATACAAATAAAATGATTGTGATTTACGATTGAATTTGGTTTTTGGCATTGAACATTGCAACAAACAAATCTGTTTGCCTTTTTAAGTAGGCTTTGTGGGCGGATATGACGCATCCACTATACAAAAAAATGCCTGGTGCCAGTAATCAAAATGGATAATGTGCTATGACCAATGCATCCATTGTGACATTGTGAGCTTGTACATTGGCTATTTCTGCTCTTTTTCAGCATATGGGTTTATGCAGATGAATAGAAACAATGCTGACGATTATGAAAAGTAATTGCGGTCAAGTGATTGTGTAATAATGGTGACAGGCCTACTTCACACAGTTGTGTCCTGTCACAAAAAATATGGTATGGCCGAAAGGTAGATCGTGATCTACTAGTAGATGGGGCATTAACCAAACAAATATTCTTTAGTCGACTAGCAAAACGGTAGTCGACACTGTAAATCAAAAATCGATACAACTACAGTGTGTAAATAATTTGACTATTGGTGTGTTTATTACTGTATTTTGTTCAACAAGTTAGATTGGAGACGTTTCGTCGTGTCGTCCGGTACAGTAAAGTATAGCAGGAGTTCCTCCTCAGTTCTGCCCTATATTATCCAGTTTGGTGACATTCACACTACAGTAGCTCTTGCCGTGATTTCATGTTTATTTTTCTTATTCATATTTCTTCATGCTTATCCAACAAAAGTGCAGGCGTTATTATTAAAAACAAACGGCTATGCCGCACGATCATAGTTATAATAGTCGCGATGGAGTGAAGACAGTTGATCATCTGTTCTGATTCATAGCCTGCTAGCTATAGCAAGCCTAGTATGTAATTATAACCTCCTAGCTTGCAGCTCCTTCTAAAGCTATGGACCAGAGCTAATCATAACCATTATAAAGACCAAATTAACTGTGGTTGTAACTTTTAGGTTTGTATTGAATAAAAAACATCGCATCGCGCTGTCCTCTCCTCCCCGCTCCAGTCTCTACTGAACATTGTGAAGTTGTGAACAACGTAACATGCTATGCTGCGCCGTAGAATGGTCTTGTGCATCAAAAATAGCAGATCTACAAGCTCACAACATGTCCATCCGTGAGTCATTGTGGACTTGCAACTTTGACTTGACTTGTAACAGCTGATGTGAATTTCGGCCAATCAGACCGGTAGCAACACAGCCAGCCTGCATTCAGAGTAAGAGTGCTCATTCTATCTCAATGGGATAGTTCCAATGTTTGGAACTATAGCCCATAGGCACCCGCTTTGCGGAGAGATCAAAGTGTGTCGCCACTCTCTTACTATTCAACTCGGCCTGCATTCACTGGCCCCGTTTTGCAGTTAATCCTTCACCCGCGATCTGCCACTTTAATTAAGGTGACTTTGATTGACATCAAAAGGGCATGTCAGCTCAAACCCACAAGAGTGTTGTGCACAAGTGTCAGTATTACAAAGTTATATACAAAAAAACCCTACCAATTATATTTCCCATTACATGTGTGTTTGTCTTATATGAAGCCCCCTCAGGTACAGTTTAAACTATTTTCAGTAATGGAAATGTTGGGTAGATCTTGTTGAGCTGGTCAAAGTAGTTCTCAAGTCAAATGTGTGGGCACCCCTGCTGTAGAACAATGGTTCTCAAACTTTTTCATGTTGAGGACCCTTAAATTGATATTAATTAGGCCGTGGACCCCCATCTGAAAAGGAAAGGAATTTGTAAAAATGTTTGAATAGCCATCATATAAATAATGGATACATTGGCTGCTTGTCATTCACTACTATTTATTTTAATTATGTATTTAACAGGGACGATGCACATTAATCAACACGTCATTTTTCAAATCGAAAACATATCGATCGAACATACAGTACAAAAACAAGTCAACATAGTACAGGGGACAGAACAATTATAGAGAAAAGTGATAAGTGACACCAGTGACAAAAAGAGCTAACAATTACTTGTGATTACAGATTTGGTTTTCTTTAAGCCACCTCTTAAGGTTAAATTTGAAGGTCAAATAGTTGGAGGCCTCTCTTACTTCTGTAGGGAGACTGTTCCAGTGATGGAAGGCTCTTAACAGAGAAGACTGTTTTACCAAACACTCTACATCTGGTTGGCACTTCACAGTCCCCTCTGGTAGTTGCCCTGGTTATTCTGGCACAACTGTCCCTTCGATCTATAAATTGTTTCAGTGATGGATGTTCAAGTCTGTTTAAAATCTTAAACGTGAGACAAGCATCTTCTGCAAAGTACCTACCTTTGCTGGGTGGTACCCACTGGAACCCTCTCAAGGACTGGGTGATACCCACTGGAACCCCCTCAAGGACCCCACTTTGAGAACCAATGCTGAAGAATGTACTGTATGTCATTGCGAATGCACTGAGCACTTACTATGAGACCTAGCAGATCCTGTCTGTCTGTCTGTCTGTGTGTGTGTGTGTCCCCTTTGTGCCCATATATGGAGCTGAGTGATTTGTTTGTGATTGATGCAACACACTCCATATTTGGACGTATAGCTGCTTTGGGGACTCCTTATATGGTTATGGCTAAGTTAAAAACTTAACTTAAAAAAATAATAACTTAAAAATAAATCTTAAAAAAACCCAAATATGTACGCGCTGCGTTCGCTTCCCGCGTTTGCGCGTCTTACTGGTCAGTAATTACTAATTACTGTTACTCATTTGCACTGCTGTGTTTGTACACACACTGACAGTTTGTCATACATAATTTTTTGTTCCAGATTAAATACTAGTCATGAATCCACATAACCCATCAGATGGGTGGGCCACCTGCTTTTTGTCAGAGCTGCAGAGCATGTTCATTTTAAAGATCAATCAATCGATTGTTCCTATTTATTTATTTTAAAGGAAAATAAATACCATGACATATTTATTTACATATGTATATCTTTTTTTATATTCATGTTTATATCATTTTAATCTTACTATGCTTTGCCAATTATTTGCCGACCCACTTGAAATGTCCTCACCACAGGTTGGTTATCTCACTGCTATAATAATGAACCTTTGCCTGTAGATGGCAGCGCTGCGTCAAGATGGATATAGCTCTCTGGCTGTTATAAACTGACATGCATACATTGTCTTTGTCGGGTGGAAACTGGAAACCTGACAAAGCTGTCCAAAATTAAAAAAGTATGCTTTTATGTGACGCTGTAGTATGATCAGGTAGTTTACAATTTTTTTTTTAAGTAATTGTACAGCTAGCTCATGGAGCTTGTAGATCAGCTATTTTGAATATTTTGGAAAATTAAGTGAAAATGGTTGATTGTGTGGGATTTTAATTAAAATGTAATAAATTGTTATAAGTGTTAACAAGAGCCTGTCCATCGTAACACGGGTTCTATTCCATTTCTTGAAAAGTAACAGTTTTGAACAGACCTGCCGGCAACAAGATAACGTTTAAATTAATCTCCAGTAAACTTCTGAAATGTCAACCCGTACATAAATTGTGTTTGACATCCTCTGAATGTTTTTTCTGTTGGCTGGAGGTTTTGACAGTCTCTTGTCTCGTGTAATTTCCAGAACTTCTCCAAAAACATCTTCGCCATCCTTCAGTCTGTGAAAGCCAGAGAGGAGGGTCGCGCACCGGAGCAGAGACCAGCACAGAATGCCACCCAAGTGGTGAGAACAACCCCCAAACCAACCTCAATGGCTTCCAGGCCAAAGACCCCTTAGCTTAGTGAGAGATTACGCAGGGACCACCACTACATAACATTGCGTTGCAGATTAAACATTTCCAAAAATGGCAGATCTACAAGCTCACATGCCATTTTTGGCAGATTTCCCCCCCAGAATGGGTCATCTAGGTTTAAGGTTAATCTAGGTTAATATAAAAATAGGTTCCTATCGCCTAAAGATTTGGTGGACCCCCTAAGAGTCCTGAAACACCTGTTGGAATATCATCACTTCATCAGTGATTAATTGGTTCTCAAATGTTTTTAAATTGAAGACTTTGAGAACCACTGACCTAAATGGAAGGGCTTCTAGATGATTGGCAGTAAAACAAATTGTAGAAAATGGATGAACAGTCAGCTAAAATAGCTCATCTTAATTCTTATAGGTCTGCTATTCTGACCTACTGCTGTATGTCAAAATTATATGGGGTTTTAGTGGTTAACCCTTTTTTTAATATAAAAAAAATACATTACCAACTTTAATTAAATCCAGGTGAAGATATTGTAAAGGCATTTGGCATTCCAGACGTGTGCTTTTCTGCTAAATTAATTCCAACACGCCTCATGCTCAGCTAAACGCTGTCGCTGATGAACCTTGCAGAGAGCTCTCTCTGGTGGCTCCATTAAAAGCTGCTCCATGACTGTATCATTCCCCCCAAGAAATGGACCTTGAAATTAACTGAGGGTCTGCCGTCAGTCTGCCGTCAGTGAGCCAGCCATTATTAAACCCTTTACCAAGGGCACCGAACAGGCTCAGAACTTTATTCACCACTCGGTGTATTGTGTTGTGTTCAGGACCCCTTCCATTAGAATCATGTATTTGTTTGTTTTTTGTATTTGTAGTATAATTATTTAAGGAGCACTTGAGCCTTTTTCAATCTTATCTTCGGATAATTGCTCCTTGCTAATTCTCAGAAGATGGCACCATTTCCATCTGCTCGACCGTGTCTCATTGGTGGACTGTGGACAAGTCAGAAATCTGCCTCTGCCGTCTTCAAAGGCAGTAGAAAACTAATGGATCTTCCAACCTTTCTCTTCCTGGAAAGTTAGCATTCTGAAATAGAATCCATTGTTCTTGCATGAAAACAATATATATATAGAGCTGTCCACTTTCCAACCCTTAGACACAGACTGAGTAGACAAACATGGTACCAAAATGGTAACTGTGTGTTTGTTGTGTCCAGGACCCTTCCATCAGGAACAAACAGCCCGTCCCAGCTGCCTACAACAGATACGATCAGGAGAGGTTCAAAGGAAAAGAGGGTGAGTCTTTAAAAACACACACACACACACACACACACACACACACACACACACACACACACACACACACACACACACACACATTCAGTGAAAATAGCACATCTACAAGCTCACATGTGTCACAATGCAAGCTTGTTGGGGTTTTTTTTGGCTGAGGTTTGGAGGGAATTGCTGGTGCATCCTAGTATAGGCACTTCGCGACCTGGTCAATAAAGTATGTAGGTTTTAAGTGTTTTTATGCGTTTACAGTGAATCTTTTATTATTATTATTATTTGCAATTTGCATTTCAAAATATCTGCAATCTTGGCCCTTAAGTGAATCGTCCAGAAGTGGGTGCAGTAGTACAACAGTACTATTTACTGTGGCATTTGTGGGTAACTGTCTGAAGTTAATTATGTTAAGCTTTGTAGTGTTATTATCGTTGGTCGAGTGGAAACCTCATGTCATGATTTTCAGACAAAGTGCCATGTTTGGAGATCTGCTACTTTTGATGCTTTTGTGTGACACTGTAATATGATCAAGTAGTACAGTATTCATTTATGGAAAAACATAAAAAATATGGAAATTGGAGGTTTCTGCCTGACCATGATATTAAACATCAAATGTGGTGTCATATACAACAGGGCTGCAACTATCAATTTTCTTCTTAGAGATTATTCTATCAGTTATTTTTTTGATTAATCAAATACCGGTAATTGAGAAGCGGTTTCATTTATTTTTGTTGTGAACATGGCCAATCTACCTCATGACGTTTTTACATTCACTTTTACTTTTTTACATTCACTTATAACATGCCCAATATATAGATCTATATAGATATTATTTCATTAAGTTATTTATTATGGATTTATTACTAAATCCTATTCTCTCGCCAACCCCCAGAAACGGAGGGTTTTAAGATCGACACCATGGGAACCTACCACGGCATGACCTTGAAGTCAGTGACGGTAAGAACTGTTGCTCCACACTGTTGTTAAACCATACGATAGGAACAAAAAAAGTCCATGACTCCACGGTACAATACATGTTGAAACAATATATAACTTATACAACTGGGGTGGTTGTATTTTGTCTCTGTTGAGATATTTCTAGGTAAGACATAACCTTTGACACCATCCCGTTTCTAGTTTGACACAAATTTTCACCTGAAGGTCGAGATTCAATTTATCCCCTGGGCAAGCAGGCAGGCTCCATTGACTCAAAGGTAAAAATGTCAGCAGTTGTGCAGGAGACCCAGGGTCAAATCCGGGGTGGAAGAGGAAAGTCACATAGTGCAGCTTAAAGGAAAATTTGGGGGTTACATACACGTATTGTTTTAAATGAGTAACATGACTCATTTAAAGAAATCAGATTCCAATCTGGATGTGGCTCAGATCTGATTCAGGCTGGATTTGGCTGCCAGTGTAAATGGGGCCTAAGAGGCACAACACACATGTGCACCAACAATAAACATTTCCCTCTATCTCTTAATTTGGAGTTTAGCTACAAGCTTTTCTTTTCTAAAAATGAGAATAAGAACTATGTACACTGTTCACATGTCACTCTTCATATGACCACCGTGCTCTGACTATTGGTGCGCCACCCGTTCAAAACCTATCAAAATAAAGGGTAGTGGGTCGCACACACCAAGACTGCAGTTCAAATAGTTTATTTCATATTTGAAACAAAGGACAAACGTTTCGGCTATCCAGCCTTCATCAGTGTGACACTGATGATCTGACTCAAAGCTTACTTCTGATTAAGCAGCATGAATGGCAGGTTTGCTTTGCTAAATATAAGCATCTCAGCATTTTTGGCAGTTAACCTGTTCCTCTTCTAATCCATAAGTCCTGCTGTACTGAAAAAGACACTCGCTATCTACGCTTGTGCAAGGCACACAGAGATGGGATCATGCTGCTTGTGCGAGAGAGGAAATCGTCCTTCATTGGCCTTGGCTTGATTGTGGTTTATTTCGTTTCTTTATCTATTTTTACAACTGGCTCTGACAGGTAAAAAGTAATCTGTGGTGATGTTGCGTTGCTGTCAGCAGCTTCATGTTGCCCATCTTCAGTTCAGCCAACAGTTTATTATACATGGCATGCAAACCAGTCTGTGTTACCTTCTGTGGGGGCTCTGAGCCGCTCGCTGCAGAACTCTCCTCACCAACCCGTTGCACCTCTGCTGTGGCCGGGCCCAGGATGTCAGAAAGCAGCCTGTGTATCTGTTCTGTGGCTTGAGTGCGGTGTTGCAAAATCTGTGTTTATATATACCTTATTATTAGAAGAAAACAAAAGAAAAACATTAACACTCCGATTGCCCGGGGTTATTTAATCCATTAAATCATAGCGCCCGGCGATTTATAGTAGCGGAGCACTTTTACCGACGGACCGGATGTTATCCCGGATGTGGCTGTAACAGCTAAATGTAGCCAAAACACTCTAGAGCCTGATCGACAACAACGGGAGGTATGATTTAAATCTAACACGACTAGCGACGGGACCGCGGTGGGCCGTCTAAGACATGATCTTTTCTTAGAATTGAACGGGATGATTTAGATCAAGAGTAGTTAACCTTTTTTAAGATTTTCGCTCTCGTCGGCAAAACGGGGGGGGAACATTTTTGATGACGTCCCACTGTTTCACAACGTTGAATGTTGTGCATCAGGCGCTCCCAGGCTGTGGAGTGATGCGATCGGCTTTGAAATCAATAACCTCCGTCTTTTTGATAAAACTTCGTCCTCGGCGCTGGGTGTTACTAATTGAAAGGACGGTGAATTTCGTCCTGGGCGATCGGGTGTTCATTCATTCATTCATTCATTCATTCATGATGGATTTCATATGTTTTGATTAGTCATGGGCTTGCCTGGCTTCATACAGTAGCTTAGTCCAAATGTGTTTTAACTTTTTATTCTATAGTTTATATTAACTGTTTATTTTCATCGAAAATCTAAAATGAGGGATATGCAAACCATCCTACACTACAGTATACTAGTATAGACACATTCAGAGACGGGTCCCCTGATCGCAGCAAACTTATTTCCTGTTAACTTATTTGCTGCAGTGTAAACAGTCAGCTGTTCTACTACATTGAATGGGGAAGTGACTGATGTTAGTCTGCTCAAACGTTACTCTTTTACCTGCTTTTTACTAACACTATCTTTACAAATATGCCCAGAACATCGGAATGAACCTGTGTAGTTTATGGCTGCTCCAACTGTAGTGGCAAAATTCAACTTTGGAGAGAAACGGAATGCCGTTAGATGAGCTGGCTGAGACGAAGCAGTGAAAGGTCCTGAAGGATGCATAACGTCTGTCTTACCCAATATTTCTGTTGTATGAATGAATACAATACTACTGTACTTCATAGCCTACCTCATACTTAATACTAAATGCTTAATAATAATATTGTATTACTATCATTAATGAGACATATTACTCAAGACAAGTACAGATCAGTGCAGTGTAACAGTGACATCAAATAGATTTGGGATTTATTTGACACATTATTGTTATTATTAAGCATATAAAGTACAGCAGCCTTTTGTTCATACAACAGAAATATTGGGTAACACTAAGACCGATGTTATGTATCTTTCAGGACCTTTCACTGCCTCGTCTTAGCCGGCTCATTCTCTCCGAAGTTGAATTTTGCCACTACTGTTGGAGCAGCCATAAACTACACAGGTTCATCCTGATGTTCTGGGCATCTTTGTAAAGTTAATGTTAGTAAAAATCAGGTAAAAGAGTAACGTTTGAGCAGACTAACATAAGTCACTTTCCCATTCAAGGTAGAACAGCTGACTGACGTGACTGTACACCGCAGCTATGTTGTCTCTGCCTACAGGAAATACGTTTGCTGCCACCAGGGCACCTGTCTCTGAATGTGTCTATAGCACAAGTTACAACACAACACTATTAACTTTTAAGCATAGCTCCATTTATCAAACAAAGCTAGATGAGCATAATAATCTCTCTCGCAGGCACGCACACAAGTAGTTCTCATCTTGGATCGAGGAGTGTACAGGTGCTCAGATTCAATGGTAAATGGTGCATTTATATAGCGCCTTTATCCAAGGCGCTTTACATAGATAGCATTACATTCACACAAACATTCATACACCGATAGCGGCGGAAACCATGCAAGGTACCAACCAGCACATCAGGAGCAATTAGGATTTGACACTTCGACATCAACTCTGGAGGAGCCTGGGTTCGAACTGGCAACCTTGTGGTTACCATGCAGCCACTCTACCCCTGAGTCACCGCAACAGTGCTGTTCCACCAGGTCAGTCCTGCTGCAGGCGTTTGAGCTGCTGGTCTGGGGGGTTCACTTCTTTCTGAATCTTAAAATAGTCTGGAGTAGGCAAGATTAGAATGTTTAAAATGACCAATGCGTCGCACAATTGCGATGATATCAATGACTGTACGCTGTGACAAAACCCCCTTATTCAGGTTGATTTTGGTACAGAGTGGAAAAAGGCAGTTAAAGTACAGAATACAGATTCAATTCAGGTCCTGTGTATGATGGGACAATTTCACGATAAATAAAATCTCCAATAATATCAGGGGTTGCCCTTCGTCATATTCTACTTGCCCTAAGGTCATGGCCACTTGCCCCCCAAAAACATCGCATAAATTACCGTAAATTCTTTTACTTTCTACTGCTTGCTTGAAATGTTTCCTTTCCCATTTGAAAGGATACTCTCAAAAAGTGGTCTTACCCTTTAAGCAAAACAGTCACAGAGGTTCTGATTTTGCCCACTTCAATGCGCTTCTGAGAGTACACAGGTGGAACACATTAACGAGTGACGGCTAACGAGCAAGCTACACTGTCTTAGCTGCCTGCCAGCAAGCTCACAGAGACATTGGGAAGCATTTTTGGTCATGCCACAAAAAATATGGACAGTCGTACAGGTGCTCTCAAATACCATAATTTTTTTGGTGGCTTGAAAAAACTCATGGCTCATTTTGCAACCTATTGATGAGCTCGCAGATCAGCTGTTTTCGCGGAGCGCATGTCGCAGCCACTTGGAGGTGTGTGTGTGTGTGTTGGGAGAGACGAGAGAGATTGATAAAGAGAGGGGGAGACGCGCTGCGCTCTGATCACATTCAAGACGGATATCTCGTGTTGTTTTTATAGTGAAGTAAAGACGGCTGTATCCCCACTCAAAATGCACACCTACCCGGTAGCAACCTTCACCTGCCCGACGTTTTTTTTTTTTACTTGCCCCGGGCAATCGGGCAACCGTTAGTGTCAAGCCCTGAATATGAATTGTAAGAGTGTGTAACCTTGCCGTGCTCTGTTGTAGCATGGCATTGCTGTCGAGCCAAAAACCTCTTATCTCCATATTTTAACTTTTTGTGTTTTTTCATGAATTAATGCCCTACTTAATCATACTACAAAAGTATTCACAAAAGTATTGTGTCCACCCCAGAGAGACGATATGTTCGAGGGGAATAATGAGAGAGACTGTGGGCCGGGACTTTTCACACACCACAGTGGTTATTTTGTATTTTTTCCAGTGATATTAGAAGTTTACGATGTCCTCTGCGTCTGATATTGGCAGTGTCCAGACTAGTGTCCCATCTCGTGTGTGTTGCGCCGATCATCGCATGGTAGTGCTGCAGCGGCAGCTTGTCTCTCCGAGGCATGTTCAATCATGTCGAGCAAGCTGTACAATCGTGTGGCTACATCCATTATCGGTTTATGTACAAGAAGATTTAACATTGTTTGGAGGCCAGCACAGCTGTGGCAGTTGGAACGCAGTTGGTGGAAAAAATGCTGCTAAACGTCTCTCGATCGAGCAGACGACTGACGCAGTTTACCTCAAAGTCACTTGCAACTCAAGGTTTAAAGTGCGTGCAAAGCACTTTATGTATGGTATGGGGACACCTCAGCCTCTCACATCCATGTTTTGTCTGGAACAAGAGTTATGGTGTGATGATTGAGTCCAGTGTGTTGAGTGAAAAGATGCCGTGTCTTTAAGACAAAACTTTTAATTTCTGATTCTGGTGTCATAATTTGAGCTGTGACTGCTCGTAGAGTCTACTCATCTGTAGTCAATACAGTCGATACACTCTGCTATTTGAGGCTCTACTCTTTAGTATTTGTCTCTTGGTAGAGCTGGTAGCACTGTTGCGGCCACAATTGAATTTGAAATTTACTCACCACCTAAATCCATCATTGTCAACCACAGAAAAGTCAATATATTTGCTGCTGCATCTGGGTTTTAGTTATGGGGAAGTGGGGCTCTGATCTGGGTTATAGTTATGGGGAATTGGGGCTCTGATCTGGGATATAGTTATGGGGAAGTGGGGCTCTGATCTGTTCTTTGTACTGCATATTATGAGGATTCCAGTTACAGCCTTCACCTTTGTGCACTTCTTTCTGAATTTGAGCTGTTTGCGTACCTCCCCATTGGTGTGCACAGTACACAGGCGCCTTTCAAACAGATGCAGAAGCAAAATAAATGTAGCTGTTGAAAGACTCATAGGACGTAGTTTCAGTGAAGTAAATAAACCAGTGTTTCATTTCTATTCTGCTCTGTTAACAATATGTCTAGTACTATCTGTTGTATTAAGGAGGTGCTTCTAATCTATTCAACAGGGCTCATGTCAACGTTGGCTACTAAGCTAGCAGCAACTGTTTGATTTAGCTCGCAGTGGCCAGATGATAACATGAATGTCTAACATCTGGTGCACTTTGGCTGCTGCTAACAGGCTACTGCTAACAGCCCACAGAATGCTCCGTCTCCAATACCATGGCCTTCTATCGAGCAGTTGTGAAAGCTGAGGTGCCCCTCAATGCGTTCCCCTCCATTTTTCACTACCAGTTTCATCGATTTTGTGATTTGAACTTCCTATCTGAACGCTTCCACTCTTGAAAGAACACTTCAGTGACGTTGGCCATTTGATATTTCACTGTTTATTTGGCACTGACAATAGCTTCTGTAAACCGTACCATAGCTTTCTAGTTCGTTTCTTACGTTTGAAATCTTGTCCTGTATACATATAAACTCTGAAGGCTCAATGCAAGCTTTGATAAACAATTTACAACTTCAGATTATTGACACATCACAAGTTTAAAACAATGGGTGAAATTATTTTGTGCAAGCTTTTTGTGCTGGTTTGTAAAAAGCTGGTTTGTGCAGAATCTGTGGAATGACACATTATAAACCTGCTTTCATTCTACGACATTCATTTTTTGGCATTTCCACAATACATAAAAAAGGTTTATAGAAAATTTGACTGATTTTCTTTTCTCCTTTTCTAAATCTTGAAACGGGCCCTTGGTAGTTGGTACCCAATGGTACATCTTTGTTTCTTACTACTTGACTCTTTCCTAGTGTATATGAACTCTCATGGCTCAGTGCAGGCTTTGATAAACAACTTAACTTCATATTATTTTTGTCACATCACAAGTTGGCAACCAGGTATAAAACAGTGGGTGTAAATATTTTGTGCAAGCCTTTTGTGCTGGTTTGTAAAAAGCTGGTTCGTACAGAATCTGGAAAATACAGAACATGTTAACAATTGTCTTTCATTACACATCCATTTTGTTTGGTGTTAACAACATACATGAAGAGGGATTCATAGAAAACTGACATAGCTGCAACATGTAATGATTTGCTTTTTTTTTTTTTTTTGCTTTTCTTTTTCACCTAAAGCTTGAATCTGGGACCTTGATGCCAAACTCAGAAAATTAAGTGTACAAATATCAATCTGCAATATATCCGAAAACAACATGTACAGTATATTGTGAGTTTCATACAGTGATTTTCATGTCTAGTGCTATCCCAACCTGGCAGTAATGGGTGCTCTCTGAGCATTGAGCCTGCTCTGGTGAGGTCTTCCCTGCCTGTCCTTGTTGGTGCTGATGCAGGCGCTGTGCTTGTTGCTCTGCAGGTGGTGCCAGTACTTGAGCAGCTCACTGGGATGAAACCCGTGGGACGTGATCAGGTGGCTGTACTTGCAGCTGGAGTAGGAAACTCGCCAGTGGTTGAACAGGAACTCGTTGGGTGGCGGCGTGGGCTCTATCCGTAGCTTGGCCAGGCAGATCCCCACGTACACGTCCTCCAAATGCAGGCGGCGAATTCTCAGAGAGGCTCGATAGATTTTCGCCGCCAGGTCTCCGGAAAACACGTAACCTGTCCCGGAGCAAAAAGTGGGGTACTTCTCGCTTGGGTACTGTTCCGGGGGCATGTACCACTTGCTGTTTTTGTTTCGGTTCGGTGCGTAGCCCCTCATATTATTTCCCGTGAAGTAGTTCTTCTTGGGATTCAGTTCGGGTCTGAGCAGCTTGTGGATGAGGTAATCGGTGTTGACAAACATGTCACTGTCGGTTTTCATTACATAGCTGGCCCTTGGACAATGCATGGCCACCCAGTTCATCCCCATCAGTGTCTTTATAGTCAGGTTGTTGTAGGTATCCAAGAAATCCTGCTGAAGGATGTCGTGGTGCCTCAGGCTCTCAGACTCCAAGGTCCTCTGCTGTAGGTGCCCCAGCTCTCCTTCATTCGCCCCCAGCAGAAACAGCCGGATGAATCCTAGGCCTGGAGCAAGGCTCCCATTTCCCCACGTCTGCCGTATGGCATCCCGCGCCTCTACTTGACGAGCCTCGGTGGCTATCAGCAGCACCAGGAATGGTGGTGGTTTTCCCTCTGGGCATTTGTTTGCCTCGTTAATGATATAGGGGTACGGCCCGGGCGATAGCACGCCACTTGGGCCACCCTCTTCACTTTGGCTGGCATTGGCTGCCAGAGAGTTCTCCAGACCTGCCTCCCCCCGAGGAGAGGAGTCGTCATCGGCATCTTGCCGGGAGCTGGCATTGTTGCCATCCATGTTGATGGTCGGCTGTGGAATGATCACAAACCGCCACAGGGGCTGCTGGTGGCTCTGGTTTCCTTTTGCCTTGGAGTGTGGCCCGCTGCCTCCATGGTCCACGGGATGCTCTCGCCACCACGGCGACCCCGCGAGGCCAGGCAACCAGTCCCGATGGACCAGAAAGACCACGACCCCCAGGAGCGAGAGGAGATACAGGAGCCCAGCGATGTGTGTACAGCAGTGGCGTCTCCTCCACTGCATGGCGTCCAGCGGCTGTGCGTGATCTTGAATCCACTTGGACCACAGTCGAGTTGGTCAGGGAAGTTGCAAGCAGCTTCTCATAGATGCAGAAACTGTGGAGAATATGTGACGGTAGTTCTCCCAAGGGGCTCTTGAAGTCTGTGTTCTCCGCGTTTCACCTGGAACCGTTAATGGCTCATATTGATTTGCTCCAAGGCCAATCTCCAGGAATGTGGTCCTAATGGGAGAAAAGGAGAGGGCATACTATAAAAGGCATGACAGTGAAAACATGACAGTACTACAAGTAGGCAATTCAAAGGCCAGACCCATTCCCTCACTGCCCTAACGCTCTTGGCCCCTGTCTGCTCATGTGCACATTTCAGTGAGGAACCTACGTGTCCATATGGACAGCTCCTTGACCTTTTACAAACAAGTTTGCAATGTGTTGAGGGGCAGTGTTTATCAGCTTAGAGATTGTTAGCAAAGTAAAGCCGGTCTTGACGTGTAAGGATCTGGAAATAGTCATTGCTTCTCGATTTGACAAATAAACATGAGCATATTACTGTACACCTGTTCTAGCCCAATTGCATTGGCTACCCGTGAAATATCAATAAAAAATGTGTTTATAGCTGTAAATGGCCTGGCCCCACTTTACATCTACGTCCTATTGTCTATCTCTCCATAGTGTCTCGAGCGTTGATGGTTTCAGATTAATTCAGCTCTTGTCACTTATCCACGTAGTAATCGACAGCACATTGTACCTGAGTGATGTAGAGCTGACTGGAGTAGTCCATGTCTGAATTCTCGAAGGAATTGCTTCACCTGCTGAGTGGTTGTCACACTTGTCAGAATGTGCTTTTAAATGAGCCGTCAGGTGTCGGATGGAATTTCTGTTATTAGTTTAGTTAGTGAAATGGGACTACTGAAAGAGTAAAATCTTAAATGTGTCCAATATTCTAATTTTGGAACAAATATTGAATAAGCAATGATTGAAGCTAAGAGCATCTACTGCTGTAATCACTAGTCTATTTCAGTGGTTCCCAAACCTTTCAGGTTAAGAACCAAAAGAGAGCTTAGACGTTTGTCCGGGACCCTAACTAGTGAAACTAGATCTACAAGCTTGTAGATTGGCCATTTTGTACTACTTTCTAATTATTATTATTATTTTCATCTATATTGCTTTTTGTTTGTTTTAAAATGTATTAATTTTTTTTCCCCCATTTTAAGATAATGGGTTTTTTACTCGAGTCGTGAGTCGTGACTCGCAAATGGGTCCCGACCCACTGTTTGGGAAACGATGCTATAGTATTTATTTATTCCTGTGATGTTGTTGGTTCTGTAGAACGGCTACTTTTCCCTTTAATATTTATTGGTTTGGTTGATTTTGAAATGGACTGACCTTGACATTCACAAGATGGCACCACATTTCCACCATGCTAGTAGCACTGTAGACACTGCTGAAGCCTACAACATTCAGTAAATGACCTGAGAAACAGCCCGTACCTTAACCTGATGTCTGGTCCAGCATTGTGAATGAACTCTGATGTGCTGTATGAATTTCGGCCTTCTGAAAAAGGAAAAGAAAATCAGTATAGCCATCTACGATGCAAAACTTCTAGTAATATCCTTCCCATTGGATCAATGAGTTAAATGAAGCTAAATGTGATTGTGTTACTTCCTCCTTATGAATATGTGATGAAATAACTTACTTAACCCTAAATAGCCCTAAGTAAACTAACGTTGTAAAGTAGTAAAGTATTCCTAAATGCAAATGAAGCAAACTTGATTCTTCTGTCATGTTGAGAATATGGTATGATTTGGGTTTTCATTCAAACCATTCTCAAGTATTTAACCTCATAGATGCAAATACGTTGATCGTATCCAATAATACTGTACATAATTATAATATCTGTAAACTTTTTGTTTTTGTCTTGAAAGCAAACACTTTATTCTGATCTTGAAATAAGTCACAAATTATTGTGCAGTACAATAATTCTGTGTAAAACATTGTCTGCTAGATTCTAAGAAACGTCTCCACCCTCAAAGATGTTCCTCCCTTCCTCTTATGTATTATCGGAGTTTATGTGGCCCCTTTAAAAAGTTCAACTTAAATTCATTAAAAAGGCCTTAAAAAGACTTGTAAGACTGTAAAAATGCCAGATGAGAAACATGACTGACGGATAGAAAAACAGGATTTAGGGTTTATTTAGCTTGTGTTTTATTTGTGCTTTTTTGTAAGTGATAAATTGGTCTTACTCTTATCCACTTAAACCACTTAAAATGTAGTTCAAATCTTTGAACGACAGCTGTTCTATTACACTAAATCTCTTTGAAAATAGCCTATTTACAAGCTAGCAACGCATCTCATTGCAACACGTTGTGAGCTTGTTAATCAGCAGTCTTTCCCAAATGTCTCTCCCCCCAGATGAGTGATGCGAGGATTCAAGTAGTTAAATGTAATTCTGAGTGGCATTAAAAACTCTTAAATCTAACTTGCCTAAACACAGTAAAACACTGCTTTATGCTGAATGCACTTCTCCACTATGCTTCCCAAAAGTGCAGAATCTTGATAAGAAATGTCTGTAGAATGGTCAGCCTATGTTCTGTTTGTGGGCCACTAAGCCCCCCTGGAGTGATGTGTGTCCTCTCACATTCTACTGAATTACACACAACCCTCTTAAAGGACCCCCAGAGACAAAGAACTGTTTGTGAGAGCTCACAGAAGCACTGAAAAGACTTATGTTCGGCTCTCATGGACGCGTCAACTGAAATGAAAAGGAGCATTTCCTTTCCCAGCCATGTGAACGTACACGCACTTGGCATGCAAGCGTGAGAGGAAAAAAGGCCTTCAGATTTGGAACTGTCTCTCTTACATACCTTGGTATCGGGTCGCCCACCACCACAGACCCGAAACGGACGTTTGTAGCATGCACTACACACACGTACACACACACACGCCTGTTTCAGCTTGAATCACAGTTCCTCTTTCCCAATTGTCCTCGGACTTGGTGAATCATAGCCGGTCGCGTGTTGTGCCTCGATGTTGTGGATCCGCTATTGCTTCACTGACATGTATGGGCTAGATAACCCAAGTCCTCATCCTTTTATTCCTCTAGAATGACTAAGTCCCCGTCTGCTCAGCCAACCAGCTCATCATTATCATTCAAACGGAACATGTTTTTCTTCTTTGCCGGGTCCTCTTCCTGACACGCACAGCTCCCTACCAAAATGCAAGCGCATATGTGCGTGGCCATGCATGTGTCTGAGAGCTCTGGTGTTGCAATTTCTTGCTCTGCCGCGGTGCATCGTCCCTGGAGGCTGTGCTTGCAGAGTTTTGATGCTAGCTTGTGCTGTTGGCTGCCACCTCTCCAGGAAAAGAGTGGGCAAGGCGGTGTGCTGATCTCGACTCGCTCACAGAGCCCAGGGCGTCCGGGGTCCTCTGGCTGTGCTGTGGTTGTTGCCTCGTGCACCGAGGCAGGGCAGATGAACGTAGCGGCTGGGTGTATGTGCGTGTGTGCGTTGTAGCAGCCACCCTCTGTCTCTGCTGCTGCTCATCCTCCTGTGCTGCCTGCACCCACAGCCTTCTCGTTTGCTCTTGCTTTTCCTTCCTCCTCTTCCTATGTGCTTCCTTGCTCGTATTAAATTTTTTCTGTCATGTCGTTTTTTTCCCCTCTCGTATCTCCCTTCCTCCACCCCTCCTCGCACTCTCTCCCTCCCTACGATTTTGATGGATTTGCCTGCTATCGGGCACGCGCAGTGTGTGTGTGTTGTCGCCTGTATTCCGGAGGTGAGCGGCTGGTGAGAGGCTTAAGACAGCTGTGGGGGGAGGTGGGGTGGTTGTTGAGAGCTAACGCTGTGCGTCTGGGTTCTGACAGACAGCTCCTGCCTCTGCCTCAGTGATGGTACACTCTACCCCCCCCCCCGCCCCCCTCAATCCACCACCGACACATCACAGCATCTCTACCGCTTACGAGCTGCTGTTGCTACTGTTTCCGCCTGCTTTGTGGGAAGCGGAGGCGAGCGGGGGTTGGGCTCATGACCTATTTGTATTCACTCCCACCCCTCAGTAAGAGGAACAAGAGGATATCTCCACTTTGCGTGTGGTGAAAAGTGCGAGGGGTGTCGGGCGGGGGGATTGGGTGCGATGGTCTCCTCATCGACACCTCCACAGGGGCCATTATGCTGGAGCAGCGCTATCGGCTCCCCCGGCACCCATTTGGAGCGGTTCCAAACCTCAGGCTTGATAAATTCTCCCCTGTGTGTAGTCAGTGGTCACCGTTCAAGATATTGTTTTCACCATTGTGTAATATCTGCCTTTCCAGCAGTATTTCACAATTGATAGGAGGTGGGAGATATGGCATGCCCCCCCCCAATTATTTCATCCTTACCATGGTGCCTCGCTGTATTTATAAACCAATTTGCAGAAGAATTTATTTCTGATTCGTTTCTTTCGTTTGTTTTATACTATAACCACTTGTGTTTTACATACTGCATAATAATGAATCTACAATGAAAAAACAATAGTGTTGACCACTTTAACCCCTGTGTCCTTGGATGTGACGCGACACCATCATAATGGTGTCAGGATTCTCTTGGTATGTACCACTAATTTTCAACATTTTACTATGTCATTAATATACCTTAGAGTTGTGTGGAAATAATAAAAATGTCTCTCCATTCTGTGTTGCCAGTCTGAAAAACATCGGTAACATTATGAAGTACATCACAAAGATGTACTTCTTAATGTTACTGATGTTTTTCAGACCTCCAGTTCTAGGCAACACAGAATGGGGAGACATTTTTATTATTTCCACACAACTCTAAGGTATATTAATGACACAGTAACATTTTAAAAATGAGTGGCATTCCCTTTTAAGGTCAGATGAGGAAAATTAAATGGCCAGTAATCTGAGAAGAGACAATATAATAAAATAGTAAAGGAAAGCGAAAGATCAATGATTCTAAATGGCTAATCTACACTCTCAAACTAAAGAGTTGCCACCCACATGAAATGATGCAATGCTTGCTGCGGCTGCTGTCTTGGAGTGCTTGTGTCCTTGTCACCCGTCCTTGGAGAGAGACAGCTGTCGGGCTGTTGCCGGCGGAGGTGGAAGGGACATGTGTCTAACTTCCCCATCCTCCGTGTGGAAAGGTGGTGTGTTCAGAGCGGGTTGAGAGAGCTGTGGAGGAGGTGTCCAATACGTTCGAGAGAGAGAGAGGGCTGGCTGACCAAACCTTTTTGTATGATGAAGATGAAGTCCTCCTCCTTGTCATCCTGTAGGCAGGACTAAGCAGCTGTGGGGAGCAACTCCCCCCTTTTCCTAACTAATGCTTATAATTAACTTCTTGCTACCTTTATTAGGAACATAATATCAACACATCTGGCCGTAGATTTGGATTCAGCATGAATTTAGACTTATCAGGGTTCAGGTGGTTGAACTGGACATTGGTTCTATAGGTGTTGTCTTGTTGTACAATTTACAATTTAGGCATTTAGCAGACTCTCTTAATCTAGAGCAACTTACATTAAGCAAGAACAAAAGCATGGCAATACATCACATACATAAAGTAGTTATCATGAAAGATGTGTAAGCTAAGAACGTAACAGTGGAATATCTATATAATGAAACTATACATAAAAGCTATACGTATATACTATACATATATACTATAAATTGCTATGACTACATGAAATGCAATTCTAGTGCGGTCTACATAGCATGCTATAATTCTGTATAAAATGCTATCTAAGTCTACATAAAGTGCTATCTAAGGGGCTAGGGCAAGTGCTACAGGCCGTGATGGAGTCTGAAAAGGTGGGTTTTCGGAAGATTGGGGTGAGGATGCAGTTTTGATTGTAATGGGAAGTACATTCCATAGTTTTGGAGCCAGAACAGAGAGTTTGGGACGTGTGGAGCATAGTCCCGGCGTTTTTAGTGAGGTTACTGTACTGGGTTCAGGTGGTTGAATTGGACATTGGTTATATAACCAAGTGTCTTGCTGGGATCAGTGTGGTATTGGTTCTATACCAGGGTTCTAGGTTGATTTAGTTAGGGGAGTTTGCGTGAATGCGTGGGTGTGTGATATTTGCCTTTATTGGGCCTATTTGCGGCCGCATACTAAAAATCATACTGTGGTGGCTAGTCAGGGCTGAAAATATGGTTAAACTAAAAAGTTTTTGTTGACTAAAACTGAAAATGAAATACATTTAAAGTTTCTTGGACTAAAATACTCAACTTTTAGTCGACAAACGTGACTCAATTTAAAAAGGATGAGTTTTACTCATAGACTGTAAAAAATATGGACAAAGCGTTCCCCGAGTCTAACATGAACGTAAAATGAAGCCTGAAATCCCTTGCACTGTAAGTCGCCATCTTTCAAGATCCGTTTGAGCCCAGTTTGACCATTGGCTGGCCCAGACAACGAGGCGGGACTTCCCCCCCTTATTCTTCGTTGGTTTTTATTTTGACTCGAGTGGGTGGGGGATCCCGTTCATGAACTGTAACGGTAGCCACGCCCCTCAGAACATGCGCGACTTTATGGACATTTTTTTTTTATAAATGGGGCCATCATTTTCCAAAAAGAATATTATGACATTAGAAATGAGACTTTAAACTAGTGACTGGAAGCGAAAAGTATTCATGACCATGTTTATTAAGGTAATACAGTCTAGGTGAAGTTGGGCCCAAATACATGGACTTCTATGGGGCTATGGGTTTTTTTTGAGCCCAATGATAGCGCCACAACAGGCCATTATATGAACTTTCATTTCCTTAGTGGCTTCACAAAAAATCTGTCTGACTGCCCCCCTGGTTTTACTAAATATAGGGTACGTTCAGATATAGGCACACTGAATAGGTGTGCATTTCCAAACGGCGGTGATTGAAACTTGACTGAGACTAAATTGAAAAATAGCTAATTATTGGCTAAACACTAAGGTTGTATTGATAATTCAACATTAATAGGTTCCGTCCATCCGACGTGTCCACACGCCCTAGGGAATCCAACCGACGGATTCAAAGGACATGTGTACACGTCCTAGCGCATCTTCAATGATATCAGGCGAGAGATTTTTTTTTTTTTTTTTGTACCGCGGCAGAAAGAATGCCTCGTCTCTCCTAATCTAGAGCGCTCTCCGTGGTTTTGATCTGATGGATATACTAAACTCTTCATTTCTGACTTCTCAACTGCCTCTCATTCAAAATAAGAACGTGATAGATTATTTAGCGATAATATTAAAACGAGAGAAGGGTAAGCAAATGATTTCGTTAAGCACTTGAAAGTTAGTTTTCATTGTGATACTGATAAATTGGAAAAGAATAAAGTGCCAGCACACAAGAAATGCTCTTTTCACATGGTTTATTACCTCTGACTCTGACCAACTGATACTGAGAAATTGGAACTTGAAGTATACTACTTCCACTGATGCAAGCTGTAACCAGTGGTGTAATGGTGATTTATTTTTTTCTGTACCACGGCAATTTAATTAATGACGTCACGTGCGCCTACATGTGCACAGAACAGCTATAGCCAAGTGTATGAGTCAACTCATGACAAATTAATTAATTCAAACGACAGTGAAACAACAGTAACAACTGGAGCGTGCTGTTGTTACTAGCACCATGTGTTGATAATCTACTAGTTCCGACCTGTCGGGTTGTAAATATCGGTTTCGATATATTTTTGCAGTTAGTTGCCAGAAGGGCTTTATGCAGTGGGGTGTGTGTATACACACTCTTGTGAATCAGTCTGCTGATAAACTCTGGCCTGTTGCTATAAGGAAATGCAGAGAGAAGCAGTGAATTAAAGACTGGGTATAAATAGAGTAGTTGGCAGATGTGTTATTGCGATTTCCTTGGGATCGAGATGTGGTGACAAGATTTGCAAATGTGACTGCTCAAGCATGAAGTTTGACATTCATTCATTAAAGACATTCCTCAAACTGCCCAAACATCATCTTTTCTGTTTGATTAATAGACACATTTTGGAAGCTTAAAATCCTGGTATCCTGGAGTTGGCCTGCACCACACGCTCTGATACAAGAGTGTTTTTTATTCATATCAAGCGGCCTACGTACTCAACACCACTCACTATATCACTTGAGTGTCATTCTCTGTGTCACTTGGCCCCGCTCTGACTCTGCCACCGCCACCGTGTTCCTGACCGTATCGGCACTTAGTAGCAGTCGCCGGGGGAGGGTAGCTGGACTGCCGGTCAGCCCACGGCTGCGCTATTTTCCAAAGGTCCTGTGCGAGTTTGCGCTCCAGCCTGTGGGAATGTCACTGAATGATAGATTACAACTAGACCGCAGGGGTGTGACCCTCAGCATTGCCCCCTTCATCTTTCTCATGCAGACACACACACACACACACACACACACACACACACACACACACACACACACACACACACACACACACACACACACATACTCACTTAATTTCCCCAAGGGGAATCAATAGTGCCCTGTAGGAAAATGGGAGGATGAGCAACAAATTGGTAAAGCACTGCAAACCTCCATATTTCATAAGCGGAATTCTATGAATACGGAACGAGGGAGGTGTGTTGCCTTATTAAATAAACTCCCCCTGGACAGAGCATCACATCTGTTCTTAGTTCTCCTTAACTTGCCTATCATCCTAAAGATGATACTGAAAGAGGCATTTTTTCCCTCCTAAATAGTTATCATTGGATTTCAGTACGATACTTTTTTTTTTTTTGCTTCTCAGGCGTGTACAGTAATTGTTAAATGTTTCTGTGGCTACATCCCACAGTTAATTTAGATTGAATAACCTATAGGGACCTTAAGCTACCTAAAGTCCATACGAAAGATTTGCAGAGAAAAGTTCTGCATGCCGGCTCATTGAAGTGATTCATCTTGTCCAATCGCAAAAAAAAGTTGCAAGGCATTTCACACTTGTGTGGACTGTCCAGTTGCAAATTCACTGTTTTAAACCGGGGATTCCGGGAGTTGGAATTAAAAAAATTGTAGATATACAAGTTAAGTGGTTGCAAATAATTGCTGTAGATGCCCGCTTTAGGCACCACCCACTTCATACATATTTCATATCTGAGATCTGCTTTTATTTGCATTTTATTACACACTGCAGTAACGACTCGGTGAACGGCAGTAAAAGACAACTCCCCAAGGATATGTAAGCCTTTTTTTTATGCTACTCTGTTAAAAGTGTGTGTTTGTTTGTGTGTGTTCTGCAGGAGGGAGCGTCTGCCAGGAAGGCTCAGACTCCAGCTCTGCAGCCCGTCCCCCGTCCAGGTCAGTAGCTCAGTACCACCACAGCAGGGTTTCTCAACGTGGGTGCTATGGCACCGGTTCTCAACCTGTGGGTCAGGACCCCCAGGAGGTTCCCCCACATGATTTTTTAGGGGTCCCCAGATGACAGTAAGTGATGATTTACAGACTTTTAAGACCCTTTTTAAACATAAAAGAGAAAGACCATACTGCATCAAAAGTAATCACCAATCTCTACTATATTGGCTCAGGGACACTTTGACACTGGTGTCCATTCCGGTTCCCAGGTGACCTCTGCTCACACTCGCTACTGCCGCATATCTGTCGTCCTCTATTCCCCATGCAGCAAAAATATAGAATTTACATATCGGAACGCTTCGCGGAGCACAAGTAACACACTAAAATCACTAAATGGTTTAGTTACATTTTTTCCTCTTTTTTTCTATTAGGATGTCAAAGGTTTTGCTGCTAAACAACATTCTGTGTACTTTCCTATCCATCGCTTTACCTTTCACCGGGGGCGCTTGGCGAGGTGATGTGATGGAATGTATTTTAGGTATGAAGCTGCTGGGAAAGACACTATGCTTCATCATACTGTACGACAAAGAGCCCATCAACAAGCCCACAAAAGATACTAGTCCTGGGGAAAAACATTAAATATCCAAATGTTTAGAAATTGACCAAATAGGTACACCAGGTAGAACGTGGTAAGGGCTGTCAAAAATATATATAATAAAAGAAACGATATGTTTTTTTTCTCAGTATTTTTATTTTGTTTTTCGGAGTCGGTGAACCCTGAAAGGTCACATCCTCCAGCTATCCATTGCTGGAAACCTTCAATCCCAGTCTTTGTGCTGTGATGAATCACGCCTCTTATTCGCCTCTTCCATTGCAGCACTGACCCTAAGACACAGCACCCGTGCTTTGTTTAGAAGTCTGCATGTGTGTGTGTGCGCAATTATGTAAGACTGTGTTTGTTTGTTTTTTTTCCTTGATAAACAGGGTTGATGTAAAGTCTGTGACAAGTGACACGGCATCACTGACAAAACCGTGAAACATGAAAAGAGTTAAACCTTTCTGCGTTTCTCCATCTCATTTGGGAAGGTCTGTGCCACAACGTCGACGCTCCAGAAATAGCCCTGAGAGACACGTCGACAGGTTTTGACGCCTCCAGTGTGGCTGCAGCAGCCCTTGTAAACAATGAGCTTGTTTTGCTAACCCGTGCGTCGGATACTTGCAGTGTGTTGGGGCTTCAACCCATTCTGACCTGAGATCAGATTAAAAAAAATTCTTCTACATCCTGACAGCTTTCTGAAAAAGCTATGTTTCTATGTCAGTCGTTCTTCAATTTTTCAAAATTTAGCAGACCTACAAGCTCGTAGCACGCCCCTCGTGGCGCGCTATGAGCTTGTAGATCTGCTATTTTTCAATAGCTAAAGCATAACATAATGCTAACACCAAAAGGGGTTCCCGCCCAAATGGGTTAAAAGATAATTTGGAGGAGTGAAGGAAAAAGGAAAGTTACCCGCAGAAATAGAAGTAGAACACAATCAGTCTTTTGTTCCAAGTTATATTTTGTACTATTTTTATTATAATTCTTTATTTTAGTTTTTTTCCTCACACATATTTCCCATTACTAATATTGTGCTCCAAAGTTTGTTATTTTGTTTATTTTGGCATTTGTGATACTGTTGCTTTCAGCTCAAGGGGGTCTCCAATAAAATGTCTGTAAAGGGATTACTCATCTGATCATCACCATACCCCCTGGTATACCTGCAATAATGGCTTTCTTATCTGATTTATGTGTTGGTGTTGCTTTTCCGTGCTGCGTTATTAATAATCCAGGAGGCCTCCAGCGGAAAAAAGCTGCGTATATAAAATCATTACTGTTCCATGTCCTCCACAGGAAAATGATTACACCGGGTGCAAGCAGTGAACAAGCAAATGTGTTTTGTAAGACAGGTTTTGTAGGTTCCTCTGTTCACTTCACTTTGACCACATTAATCCTGGCGTCACGAGTTTGGCCCCACACATTTTTATTTATTTTCTTTTTTTAGTTTTTTACTACTTTTTTCCCCAGTAAATTAATGTTCTACTTGTACTTCGTCATACAAGACACACAAAAGTATCTTAAATAGCCGTTCTACAAGCTCACAACATGCCAAAATGATGTCTGGAACTTGTAGATCTGCTAAATTTGGAAGGAAGAAGGGGAAAGTGTTTTATATAATCTAAACATTTAACAAATCGAAAGGTATTAACAATTGCTTATGACTAAATATGAACTACATTAGATCCATTGGAACACAGGTTATTCTGTTCCATTTGATTAAAAGTAACGGGTCTGGACGTACAATAGCGAAAATATGTGACAGTAGTTGGTGGGTTATTTCAATTCAACAATGTATGTTGTACATGTGTGATTTATGCTTTTCTTTCTCTTCCTCTTCCGTCTCCAGTTTCACAAGCCAGACCTCCGCCGAATCAGAAGAAAGGTACTGTATGCATGGTTTTAACCCGTTTGGATGGCGTGGTTATAGATTGAACTGTATAGTTACTGTTCAAAGATGGCCATTGATTTATGGCAAACTATCAATTCTCATTGACAACTGTGACCTCTTTTTCTTTTCTGTTTAACCCCTGGCCCTTTAGTTTTTGTTTGCATGGATTCAAGTTCTCATTCGCCATGACTGATTCCAGTATTGGAATTAGAATGGAAAAGAATACATGTTCTGTAGCTTAACGTGTAAATCCTTCCATAAAACCTTAATGGTCTCAGATATTTCAGAAAAGCAAAAATGTAAAGCTTCAATCTTATTTAGGGAAATTTGTGACTAATCTGCAAAATAAATGCTTACCAATGACTTTCTTCACAAAGGTTGAATAAAGGTGTCAATATCACCTTTCAATTTGTTCCAACCCTTGTGACAGCTGCTGAAAGTTGGGGTACCATTAACACGTTGGATTCGTATGACGAGTATACCCGTCCTATACCTACCTGCCGCTGGGTACAGATGACGAAGGCTCGTCTTAAGGCTTTTGATATCGCTATAGCATTGCCTCGCTGTGTTTCATTTTTTTAATAGCTCCTGTTGCTATGCACGGTTGCCAGGGCCCCGCCCGCACTGGTGGTTTTTCTCAATAGCCATTAGTTTCTGTTTTAGGCTGCACCTTTGCAGGCTTTTTTCTAATTCGCTAATACTTTAGCATTCGAGATGGAAGCCAAAACAGGACGCGAGTCATAGTGGAATAGCCTGAAAACACCCGGCACCCAAGCACCACCACTTTTGTCCACCAAATGGCACTCAAAGCTGTCATCACAAATGTGATAAGTCATCACATTTGTTGGTAAGCATTCATTTAGCAGATTTTACACAAATGTGTGTGATTGTGAACACAGTGATTGCGAACGCAGTGAGCACTTACTATGAGACCTAGCAGATCATGTCTGTCTGTCTGTGTGTCCGTGTGTGTGTCCGTGTGTGTCCCCTTTGTGCCCATATATGGAGCTGACTGCTGAGTGATTTGTTTGTGATTGATGCAACACACTCCATATTTGGACGTATAGCTGCTTTGGGGACTCCTTATATGGTTATGGCGTTCGCTTCCCGCGTTTGTGCCCAGGGCTCGAAATAGCGACCATTTTGGTCGCAAATGCGCCTGAATTTTAACCTTTGCGACCTAAAAATATATTTGGGAGCACCAGTGCTACTACAAATAATTACTGTGGTGCGCCTGGCTACAACGATCAATTCTCGAAAAACGGGCGCTCTGAGCCGCAGCCGCTCTATCCAACTCCACTGCAGACTCCTGTCTGCTAGCTGCACTAGCACTTGATGCTAACAAACCAACGTGTGTAGTTAACTACTCTTTGACACAACGGTACGGGACAACGTTGAGCGCTGCATCGCTCACATTCCAGAGCGCCTCGGCTCGCAACTTCACTATGTGTCAGAAAGTACATTATTTCAAGGCAGCGATTCAGAAAAGACCGGAGCGGTACGCTACGGACTCTGTGATTGTAATTTGTAAAAGAGGAGGAGGCGGACCGGCGTGTGTGTGTGTGTGTGCGTGTGTGTGCGCTCGCGCGCTTGCAAGAGAGAGAGAGAGGGAATGAGAGAGAGGTAGGGAATGCGAGAGAGGGAGGGAGAGAGAATAGCAGACTTGTAAGTGTTTCTACCTGGTTTCTACATAGCAGCAGTATTGCTACTTTTACTTAAGTATAACATTAGAGTAATTTTCCAGCACTGAAGTGGTAGGCATAGTGAGTAGGCATAGCTATAAATACCATGTTTTACATAGAAATTATTTTATATTAGAAATTCTAATTATATGATCTAAATAGGCTATGAAGGTGAAAAACACAAAACAAAGAAAAAGAAAACGGGTGATGTGACTGGCCGGAATCAGTGTAGACTAGATCGAGGGTCCTCAACTGGAGATGTTTGATGCCTCGGCCTCTTTGAAGAGATGGATGGATGAGGGACAGAAAGTCTGGACACTACATTTTAAATTCTGGCATGTATTTTTATACTTTAGTCATTTTATGTTATTTGTAAACCACACGTTATATTATTGTTTTTATGAATGTAAAAAATCGATTACATATTAGTGCTCCTTAGATTTTGGTGGGTGCTCCTAATTTTTTTCTGGTGCTCCTTCATTTTGAAATTGGGAGCACCAGTGCTACCAAGTAAAAAAGTTAATTTCGAGCCCTGGTGCGTCTTACTCGTTTTACACAAGTGTGTGTGTGTGTGTGTGTGTGTGTGTGTGTGTCCTTTACCGTGGTACGTGGTTTTAAATTCCTTCCTAACCCTGCAGGGTCCCGGACCCCCATCGTCATCATCCCCGCTGCCACCACCTCTCTCATCACCATGCTCAACGCTAAGGACCTCCTCCAAGACCTCAAGTAAGCCTGAGTTTATGCCTGTTGGGATTTACCGTTGCTTTGTCGTCCTCAGAGCTCTCATTGTTAAAGCTCTGTGTTTCTATAGTATGTAGTATGTACGAACGTTTCCGTCCGCCACAGCAGCTTTATCCAATCAGGAGAGAGATAATTTTAGAGATAATTAAATCAGCTTAAATTTTGATAGTTTTCCAGGTCTGCTCATTTTGTCTTTCTGTCATTTCACGTCTGTGTCCTAAGCCTAGGGCATTCACGAATACTGATTTTTGGTATTCGACTTTGATTACCTAAAGGTAGTCAAATTTTCGTTTATTCGCTGATTAAATATCTTATTTTTCTTCATCCAATATAAATGAGCATTCATCATTAAAACGCTTTGTTGCAAGCCTTGAAAACAACCAGCGAGTAAAGTTTTACCTAATGTAGGATCATCGAATGGTTGTGAAAGGCAGCTGTGCATTCTGATGGGACTAAACTCACAGCAGCTCTTCCTTTCGACCATGAATCATAGCAGACTTACAAATGCTAATACGTTACGGATTGGACGCGTTGAGAGCTTGTAGATCTGCTATTTTTAATATGCAACGTCGTTCTACGACGGAACATCACATAACATGCTGCTATTCTCTGTAAAAGAGAGCCTCTGGTTGAAATGAAATGTAGCAAACAAACATATTAATTCAACATGAAGTTGAATAAGAAACATGATGTCACCACTAGAGCTTCTGTAATGTCCTACCAAACTATGGATATACTCGGCACCAGGAGGTACTGCTACTGTCACGACACGTCTCCAATCTAGCTTGTTAAACAATCTATATTAATCAACAACCGTAAGTAAAGTATTTATATCTGTCTGGCATGAATGCTGCCGTTTCAACTCCCCAAAGTTTACAGTTCAGTATGAGTTCAGTTCAGAAAATTCTCTTCAGTGCCAGCTTCGTCACTCTGCATTTTCAGAAAATGGACAAAGGGGACAGGGAGAGCAAGGTCGTGGGTTTTCCTTTCAGCACACGTTTCTTGGAATTATTCGTTATCCGGTTGTGTAGAACCAAGCGAGATGATAATGAATGTCTAATAAATGTATGCTATACCCAACAGCATGTTTAATTAGGCCTCCGTATCTACAGTACCATGCACACATAAACTGAAGAAAAAACAACCAATCCAATCCACGTCACAAAGACGACTGGAAATACAGCTAGCTTTTTTTCCCCTTTCCAAGCTGGAAAAGAAAAATGAGCGTGCATTCATTCATGAGATTAAGTGCACATGTGGCCTACCCGCCAACGCCAGGGCCTTGCAGATGCACCTCTGGTGTAAATGGAACTATAAATCAACCAGGCGTTCTAAAGCCCAATTTATACTCTGTCGTGCGGCGCTGTCATTTGTGGGGAAGTAATTGATTTTCAGAGCTAACGACGCACTGGTTTTTCCAGCCAGTATGTACAATTACAACGGGTAAGAGGCGTTGTGTACTGTACATGTACTGTACATGACATTCTTAACACTGCTACAGCACATGGCCTGTGTTGTTCATGTTACAAAAAAGAAGAAAAACAAACCCTTAGAAACAGGCTGGTTCTCAAAGTATCAGTTCAACCTCTTCAACCCCAGCATCCATATTCTAGGGGGAACATTAGCAAAAATAACAGCCAATCTACAAGCTCACAACTTTGTGAGATTGTAGATCAGCTATTTTAACCAATTGTGTGGTGCGAGCTGTCATATAAACTGCTCCTGTAGGATTTTTGTGCTAAAATTTCAGATCTTGGTCCTATAGAGTCCAAACTATGAGAAAATGATTGTGTTAAAAATGTCCTGACCTCCACCCAAAGCCGGATTTACAAATCAGGGGGCTCTGATTGGCCGTGTGTGCTTTGCGTGTGTGCACAAAACGGCACAGCAGACTACCAGGCAAAACGGCATAGCAGACAAAGTACAGTGTGAGCTCCCCCACGACCCACCTGTACAATGCATGTACTGAAAAAACTGTGCCATTAGCTCAATCTCAGGGACGTGCACAGGGATTTGGAGGGGCAGGGGCCGAAATTTGAAAAGGGCACTTTAAGGGTGCTAGACACATTTTGCGGGGGGGTGGGGATACAAGGTTATACTAACTATACTTGAGTCAATCAGTACAAATCTACACTCAGTATTGAGCAAGATATGAACATTGAATAAACTAGAACTGCACTCTGTCGAGTGCATACTTGCTTGTTGCACACTAGTAGGCCATAAATGGCCAACTAGTGCGCAAGCAGAGCGCGCAAGTACTTTCGACCGCTGTAAACTGTCAAATCTCAGTATCTCTGTGAAGGAACGTTTGAAATGTCTAATTATTAGGTGTAACTATTTGCTACCTACCTACTTTATGCATGTAAACACCTAGTATTATTAAGTATGGTTCAAGTTTATATCTATATAAGAAATACAGTTATATCAATTTAGAAATATTCTGGATCCCTTTTTAGTTTTTCAAAGAAAAATAAATCATTGATATGTGATGAAAAAAAGGTATATAAACTGAATTAAAATATGTTATCACGTATACAGTATAATTATTTTATTATTTATTGTAAATTGTCAATTGTTTTAAATGTATTTCATCTTGGACTATAGTGATATTAATACTAAATCATGATCAGAGTAATATGTGTCTCTAACTTCAATTTCTGTAATAATACTTTCACATTTGTTAAAATATACATGATCTAAAATACTTCCGTAATCTGTAGTTGGATTTGTATATATATATGTTATTTGTAAGTTGATTAGCGGTATACTGTGGTTACTTTGCGGCAAAAAAACAGTAAATTGTGCCTGATTTGCTGGGACCAGATTACATGGTGCGTATATGTATAACTAGCTCTCAATGATGACGTAACGCCTTTAATCCACATATTTCTTACGTCATCATTGAGAGCTAGTTATACATAATTATACTATATATATATGTAATTTGTAAGTTTATTAGCGGTATATTGTGGTTACTTTGCGCCTAAAACCGTCCCAGCCAACCCGCCACTTTTGATGCGTATGCAAATAAAACAGCAAATTGTGCCTGATTTGCTGGGATTGCAATAGGCTAATTAAGAAGATGCCATTACTATGCCAGTGCAAAACAAATACATTCACTGATTCACTTCATGTAATACTGATAATATAATTTATTGCAACACAGAAGCTTTAGATAAAGTATGAGAAAATGTTTACTTTGTTAATCAGGAACAATATGGGGATTCGGGAATAAACACAAACCTGTTGCCCTGATAACTGATATAATCAGAAACCACCACCCAACCAGTCTGCCCTGCAGTGCAGCTCAAATTACTGGTTTATAAAAGTAAAATGAACAGCTGCTTGTGTTGCTGTTATTTGTTATAAATATTAAGTATCACATTTGCTTGATTGCCTGCAGACAGTTTGTGATCGCTCAAAATCAAATTAGAAAATTGTGTAATCATGACACTGACTGGACTGACAGAGACTGAGAGAGGGGGGGATAGAGAGAGAGAGAGAGAGAGAGAGAGAGAGAGAGGGAAGTCCCTCTCGTTTGGTCGTCGGTCCATGCGTGCAGCGTGACAAATTATTTGAAATGAAGGCGAGACACCCCAGGTGAATAGGGAAAAAAGTTAAATAATAGCTATCACAATGAAACTTCTCCAGTTGATTACTTATATTAAAACTAAGATTTTTTGTATTACAAGTTTTCTGAAATTATGTTTAAATATGCAAATTAGGCATTATATGCGCTAATTTGCATACATTTCAGGACGATAAATCTGAAGATCGGATAAAGCCAGGTTCAAAATGATCATTTAATTTTGTTGACACATTAGAGACAAAGAAAATTACAGATGGGATTTTTGATATCTCTAATTATCACTCCACAAATCAGAAAATAGTGTCAACAGGCATAAAAAACCCAATTTTCGGCATGTTTTTAGGTATAAAATGTGATGTAAATCAGGCTGTGAATGATATATCAACAATTCCATCTGTAAATGTCTGCGGAATATAGTTATGAATAAGACTGGAACATTTGGTGTATGTGAGTTCAACTGTAGTGGAGATTCTTTGTCCCAGGTATGAGAAACTCATTTTGAGAAAACGGCATTTAAAGATTTGTATTGTAAAATTCCAAAACGTTTTATTTGAAGCCACTATTTTGAGACAAAATATCTCATCCAAACCTTGGCAACAACATATAATGGCATGTATCTTTGGAAAGGTCTGGACCTCGAGCTGACTGTGGTCTGATCCAAATATGGTCACTTCCTTTGTACCAACAACCAATCATGAAAATAGAGATGTTGGAATTTCACCCAGAAAATATATTTTGCTTTAGTTTGAAAGAAAACATGTTTAGGAAGTAAAATGGCAAAAAAAATAAAAAATCATGATTTCACCTGTAGTGTCTCGCCTTAAAGGACAACTTTAGTTATTTTTCAACCAAGGCTCTTTTTTTAAGGTTATTAGAGAAAGTAAAGTGTTAATTATTTTTCATTTGCTGATTTATTTCGTTTTAGGGTATTTAGCCGTTTTTGACAGGGGGGTGGGGGCATTCAAGCATGAGGCTAAATATGTATTGTTTTACAACATTTTATAGCGATTTATTTTTTTATTATTTACTATAGTCCTATTAGACCCCAAGAAATTATATTTGGCCACAAAAGATCATAGGATCTACTGAATGTGTCAAACTGACATATTGAGCCTATGACACACAGTGTGACTTCCCCCCCCCCCCAGTAGGCTACCTTCACATTCAGTATAGATCATTGAAACACCTTGTTTTTGAAGATAGAACTCATTTTCAAATTTAAAATAATTTTTCGTAAGAACCACCTCAGCCAGGTCCATAATCAAGTCAGTCGGGGGTAACCAAGTCTCTCGTGACTCCATGTAATATTTGAGAGCTTTATAGCTATATAGGCTAGTCACATCCATGGTGCAAAGAAACTCTGAATCTGCAATCTCTCCAATCTTTTAATCTTTACAATGCTGTTATAATAAAGCCTTTTTTTTTCACTTGACTGGAACAGAGTGCTGTGGACCTCCTTTTTATCTTTTCATGTTTTGAACCCTCGCCAACGAGCACCTGTTTTCAGTTCACAATTACCAGGACCACGGCAGCACTAAAACTAACTAAATCTTTGATATGAAAATCAATATACTGTGAAATGGGTTCGGTCAAAGCCAATACCCGCCATGGGGCATCCTGGGACACAGAGGTTCACAGCTCTTGTGTATTTTTGGTAGGGTAGGATATATAATGGGATGTATACTGGGTGTTCTCTGAGCATACATTTATATTTATCTTTAGATATCGACTGGTCAGACAATGGAATGGTGGGATCACAGGTTAATATCTTGTAGAACAATAGCACCCCCTTTGTCTGTTCTGAATAACGATAGATTGGTCATTCAACTGTATTCATTGTAATGCTATGATCGCTGGAGACACTATTTTGCACCCACACACGAGGTACAAAAAAAATCAAAGTGAGAGGAAGAATCACGTGCAAGACGTAGTTTTGTTTTTGAAGTGCCCCTGCCCCTGATATTGCAATGTTGGAAAAACAAAAAGAGAATTGAAAACTAGAATTATTGAACACAAGAGCAATATCAGAAATAATAATGAGAAGTCTCCAGTGGCCAGGCATTTCAATTCTGTAAAACATGACATTTGTTTGACACATATTGACACATTTAAACAGTAACCCAAATCACAGAGAAATATGCAGGACCATCAGAGAAAAGGCAGGAAATCAACGTCATTTAGGCCAGGAAACATTGTGGCTTTTGCAGTTACTATCCAAAACGTTTCGCTGCGACTGAACGGGCTGCAATATTAGACATTTTTCAGGGAGAACTCTCAGGTCCTCTAGCGTCGGGGTTCTACACAGCTGCGTAGTTTGCGTAGCGCTAATAACCGCCCCTGCCCCCACCCCTTATCTGGGGGGTCATCTATTTGGGACCTCCCATAATAGTACACCATACAATTAATGTCAGATTTTCATAATATTAGGGTTGTTTTATAGGTTTTTAAATATTCTTAGTTGATAATATTTTCTGACTTTTGGTTGGGGTCTTTCTTCACCCAGGACCCCCCGGACTCATCTCAGTACTCATTACATTCCTCGCTCTGCTCCTGTTCCAGAACAATGTCAAATTAGATAATAATTGAAGCATTTAAAAAGTATGTATCTTGCGTTTATGTATTGTACTTTGATAGTTTATTAGTATTCTGCCATTATGGTTGACAGGCGTTACTGCAGGGAATGAAGGTATTGCAACTTCTCACTTTAAGCAAGCAGAACGTGTCCATTTATTTCTCACACACACACACACACACACACACACACACACACACACACACACACACACACACACACACCTATCCTCTTAAAGAGCCCATGGTCAATTATGCCTACAATACATTATTTACAGGATCTATTCGTCTTTGTCATCATCTTGAATGTCCTCCCTGATAGTGTTGACGGTCTCCACCATAGCATTTGCAGAGAGGAGTTTATTATTAAGGCAGCTGCACCGTCCCTTGCAACCTGCTTTGCAACCACATTTGATGAGCTCAAGTACTGCCTTTGGAGCAGGGAGGGCAAGACCCCTGACTGGAACCCTCCACTCTCTGAATTCCATCCATTTTGTTCGATTGGTGGAAGCTCAGGGCAATTCGTCAGGTAGCCAGAATTATCTTGGCCAGTATTAGCTACTACTCATTTTTGTAATCTGTGCCCAGCTACAAAAACTTTTAATGCTTCAATTATTATCTAATTTGACATTGTTCTGGAACAGGAGCAGAGCGAGGAATGTAATGAGTACTGAGATTAGTCCGGGGGGTCGTGGGTGAAGAAAGACCCCAACCAAAAGTCAGAAAAGATTATTCTGGCTACTTTCAAAGTGTAAGAAATCAACTCGGAATATTTATAAAACAACCCTAATATTAAATCTGTCATTAATTGTCTCGTACTATTATGGGAGGTCCCAAAATATATGACCCCCCCAGATAAGGGGTGGGGGTCAGTGAATAATTTTAAACATTTTATCAATCTCAAACTTTGTATGACGGACAAAAGTATTTTCTGATGTGGTTCTGCGTCCAAATACAGAACCCTACATGAGATTTTGACATGAAAATGTTAGAGAACCACAGTTTTTAAATGTCTTCTCTCTCTCTCTCAGGTTTGTGACGTCGGAGGAGAAGAAGAAGCAGGGTATCCCCCGGGACAACGAGGTGCTGCTCCAGCGTCGTAAAGACCAGATCCAGCCTGGTGGGAACACGGTCAGTGTCACCGTGCCCTACCGCGTCATCGACCAGCCCCTCAAGCTGGCTCCTCAGGACTGGTGAGTGTCACCCACCTGTGTTGCCACGTCTGCTTTTTGCAAGTGACTTTGGGCTTGATTTGTCTGAAGTTTTCAGTCACTTGTAAATATCGGTGGGGTTTTCTTTTTAATATCCGCAGGGTTTTCTTTTTAGAGTGTAAGGCCCTCATTTATCAACCGTGCGTACGCCAAAATATGGGTGCACGCCGAAATTGCCGACATTTTTGACATTTACCATTTCCGGCAAAGCTTGAAATTGAACGTGACAACGTTCAAAACCCACGTCTGGTCGGCAGCTTGCTTACGCTTTTTCCTTGGCTGTTTTTCTGTCGTACACAAGCGGAGCAGCCTTGTCTGAACTGCTGACACGCTGTCAAAGGCATCTAAACATATGTTTTCACTCCTAAAATGTTAATATAAAACGGTATGTGTATGTAAAAAAAAAAGGGAGAGATTTCCAACTTTACAAGTAATTAAAATCGCGCAATTAAAAACAATATAACATGTTTACAATGTATTAGTTTGTGCTTATTCAAACAGTGCTTTACTGGCCTTGTTATGCAAGCGCACTTGTGAGATGATTTTGGAGCGCATGCGGTGATGCGGCATATGTGATTATGATATTATTTTTAAAAAGGCATACATGGACTGCACGCCTTTATTTCCAAGTGACAATGACAAGCATACAGCTTGCCTATTTGTAGTAAGTAGCCTACTAGCAGGCTATAGGCGTAAGGGGCTTAATCATTCACCATTTAAATAAGTGCTTTGACAGTTCAGATAAAAGCGAGATCATTTTCGGGGGTCGGGAGGGAGGACGGGACCGCGGCGTGCGTCGCCAACACATACCAGCTAGCCGCGGCAAGCCTTCATCCATATGTGTATGATTCGTTCATCAATGATCAAATCACTACATAAACGTTGATTATGACTGCCGTGGCGACATGATAGCCTCTCTCATGCTGCATGAGAGAGGCTATCATGTCGTCAAGGCAGTCACCTACAGGACTTTAATATCACAGCAGTGCGCAGTCTTCGCCGTGCACAGCGCACGAATGGGTAAAATTAATATAGGCCAGCCTACAAACTAATTCCATTCATGGCGATGCGATGTCGAGGTGTCATGTAGGTGCGTGCGTGCGTGGACATGACAGCAAGGCAAGCGAGGTGAGAGGGAAACTTTATTTAATTCATGCAGGTGTTCGCTCTTTATTTATTTAACAAGACACCAGTTGGGCTTGCAAGTTGCGTGTGCGTCTGTGTGTGTGTGTGTGTGTGTATGAGAGAGGGGGGTGAGGCGCCAGAGGCGGGCAGCAAGACACGGGAGAAACGTATATTTTCCTGTAACCCTGGTTACCAAACTTACCAGCCGTCGTATTGCCATTGTTCATGTCGCAAAAACGAGGGCGAGGCTTGATTTCATAGGGCGTGCCAGATAGATTTCAGCCGTCACATTTATTAACGTCAGAACGAAATTAAGGAAGGATCAGCTGTTTGCGATCACTTTATAAATGCCGTGGCGACGTGGGTGTACTACGAAACCTGCACTCGAATCTGTGGCAGATTTTACACTCGATTGATAAATGAGGGCCTATGTGTAGTTGCTCATTTGTGGTTGCTTCCACATTTTCTGATTATCGTTTAAAGCAATGGTTCTCAAACATGTCACCTTGGTGTCAAATTGGACAGTGACTTTAAGTTTGACAATCAGATTAACGTGTTGTTAAATCCAGCTGAGGCTTTTAGACAAAGTCAAGTCTGCTATAAACCTTTTTGATTTTGAACCTCTTAGCCATGCTTTTATCTCAACCAGACTTGATTACTTTGTGTTGGCGTTAGCCAAGCTTGCCTGTCATGCCGATAGTAGTAGTCTAAAACGGAGCACAGAAGTATGATCACATCCTCCCAAATTCTTTGGTTTGTGTTGCACCCCGTTTCTTGGTATTTTATATTTGTTTACTTAGTGTACAGCACTTTGGTTCAACGCTGTTGTTTTAAATATGCTCTATAAATAAAGTGGAATGGATTGATTCAGTGTAGAATAATTTAAGGATATTATTAGAAATATTTTTTTATAATAATGTATCTTGCAGGGACCGTGTGGTAGCTGTGTTCGTTCAGGGTCCTGCCTGGCAGTTCAAGGGATGGCCCTGGTTGCTGCCCGACGGATCGCCTGTTGACATTTTTGCCAAAAGTAAGTTCTGGATGTTATACTTGACGCCCCCCCCCCCCCACACACACACACAAAAATTTGAACCTCTCTTTTAGTTCTTTTCATAACAATAAAGAATGCTTTAATTGTAATAGTGTAGGGTTGTTAAGCAGCTGTGGCATATGTTGGCGCCGCATTGTCGTAGAAAAGAACCAAGCACGTATAGTATGTCAAATCCAGTCTTGAGAACCACGGACGCTCACTGTGAAAAACAGAATGAGTATGTAACGCTCATTCCCATTGTATGAGTCCTGATGTTTGTTTGTTGAAATATGTGTTAATTTATTTTTATTAAAGAGATGGAGAGATGAGCTGACCCCTGTTACTGAACAAACACTCTATTGCTATGATTATTACTATCACAATATTGAGCTTTAACTTTAACTGAGCTTTAACCCAGCAATATTGCTTCCACAGGGCTCAGAATTTACTTTTTCACTTGGTGGCACCGGTGCTCCCTCTTTCTCAATAGGCTACACATTGATTGATTCTGAATATTTAAATTACAACGGCTTCAAAAGAAACTAATTTGCCGAAATATACCAACTGTGTGTTCCTATGAATAATCTCTGCCTGGCTCTGACACGCACCGTCTTCTCATTCACAGACACCGTTTCTTTCTCCGTAGCTGGCTCAGATATTTTCTCAACCTCAAACACTTGAAGTAATGTACTTTCTGACACGCAGTGATATTGTACACAAAGCTCTTGTCGAAGCAGCAGTACTCTGCTCCGTTGTGTCAATGAGTAAACGATCTACATGCTAACGCTTTTGGCACCAAGAGTTAACTGGGGCAGCTCAACCTCAGAGGGGAATGTGTTGGATGCAGTGTTGGGCACGTTACTTTAAAAAAGTAATTAGTTATAGTTACTACTAGTTACTTCTCCAAAAAAGTAACTGAGTTAGTAACTGAATTACTCTATTGTAAAAGTAACTAGTTACTAGGAAAAGTAACTATTTGCGTAAAAAAAAGTAATATGTCTAATAATTTGGATTGTTTTTGGGAGCAGGTTTCACAAGGTGCATAGAGTAGAACAGCATAGACAGGTACTTACAAGTTACAACTTACACATAAGACATAACCTTTTGCCATGAGGGAGAAATAAACTTCAACTTCAATATATGAATTGCACTTCAATATAATATTTATTGAACTTTGAACCTCGACAGTAAACCAGGTGTAATTGCCTACACCAGTGGCTCTCAAACTTTTTGGACCTCAAAAGTCCAACAACTTCAGACAAGACAACTGGTAGACAATACTGTCTAATTAATTAAAGACACAAATTGGCTCAGAACTTAAGACAACTGGTCAGTGGTCAGTCACACACACACACACACACGAGAGGCCCTCCCCTGCATCTCCCTCTCTCTCTCTCTCTCTCTCTCTCTCTCTCTCCTGCAAGCACGCATGCAGTCAGGCTGTCAACATTAGCTTTAGCATTAGCATGGTCTGTGTAGCATCAAGGTACTCTAAGTTCACAACTGACTGCTATGTTTGTTTTATTCTAACCGTGCTGTGAAGCCCAACACCGGCTCCGTCCAACGCGGCGCGTTGCCGCGCGGCGCCGCCTGGAAAATATAACTGGTTCTATCGGCGCGCCAGGCGACGCGGCGCGGCGGACGGAGCCGGTGTGTTGGGCTTCATGTTTGCAGCAGCAGGAGGTGCAGCAGCCCCATTGCACACACGCACACACACACACACACACACACACACTGTCAGTCGGCCCGTGGTAACAGAAAGCTTGGTGACGCTTAACATAATAACGGAGCACATTTCATTGTCAGTAACGGTAACTGCGTTGTAACAATGACAATTGTAATTAATTATATTACCCGTTACTGAAAAAAATAACGACGTTAGGTAGCGCCGTTTGTTTATACGCCGTTATACCCAACACTGGTTGGATGGCAGTACCAGGGAGGGCTTGTTTTGGTTCACTGGGGCAGCTCAACCTCAGAGGGGAATGTGTTGGATGGCAGGACCAGGGAGGGCTTGTTTTGGTTCACTGGGGCAGCTCAACATCAGAGAGGAATGCGTTGGATGGCAGGTCCAGGGAGGGTTTGTTTTGGTTCAATGGGGCAGCTCAACCTCAGAGAGGAATGTGTTGGATGGCGGGACCAGGGAGGGCTTGTTTTGGTTCACTCCACTTGCCGCTTTGTTGCCACTATTGGCAGTCACACAATTGCTCCCAATTATATTTTTAGGACGCACTGATAACATTTCAGCCGCATTTGCGACCAAAACAGTTGAGACCTGTTAATTAGCCCTAAACAGACAGGTTTCCTCTTTTATTTTCATGTAAAATGTCCCATCTATTGTGTTTCCTGCAGTTCGTGCGTTCCATCTGAAGTATGACGAGGCTAAGACGGACCCCAACGTCGGGAAGTGGGACGTGACGGTGCTGGAGCTGAGCCACCACAAACGCCACCTGGACCGTCCTGTCTTCCTGAAGTTCTGGGAAACTCTCGACAGGTGTGTGTGTGTGTGTGTGTGTGTGTGTGTGTGTGTGTGTGTGTGTGTTTCCCCTTTTTTTCTGACATAGATTTGCTTATATTATAAATAACCTAACCAAGTACATAATAAACACAAATTAATTAATTCAATTATTGTAAATGCACTTTACAATTATGAGGTGGCACTATTATTTAAACTTCACCACCACCACCAGCTAGCCACCACAACAATATCATTGTTGCAATTTGTACTGTATATTGCAATTTGCTGTATATTAAATACAGTACACATTGCAATAATTATATTGTTGTGGTGACAAATGTTGTATTTAATGTTCAGATTAATTTAATATGAAGGACCCCTTACCCTAATGGAAATAAATAGTGCTTTCTTTGATTATAAAATCCTTTTAGCAGACCTTGTATTGAACTGTAGGCTACGTTCCTGTGCTTTTTTCTGCAAACTGTTTATAAAGTAGGCTAATCAATCTATGGAAGTATATGCACCTAAACGCTGGGCTTTCAACACTCACGCGAATAATTTAGAGCCAAATCAAAAGCAGTTGAGTTGCTTATAAGTTGTAAAAAATAAGTGCAGACAAATTGATTTGGCGTGATTCATAAAATATCAGGCAGAAAGACGTCGAGACATTGGCGTTCTAAATTAACACCATTAACAGTTGTACACCTAATGAAAAGCTCTGTAGACATTAGTAGTTTTTATTTTCTATTACGTTACTAGCCTGGGGAAAGTGAACCAGCCTTGCATCATCCTCATCCCCCGCCGGCTGTGGTGGTTCTGTGGGCTTTCCGCATGGCTCTCAAATGCGATTTGCCTAGATTATTCTCGTGAGTTGTGGACTTGTGTAGGCATATTGATTTTGAGTTGTTTCATCAATGTGGACGTGCAACTGGTACAAGTTGCAACAACCTTTGCAGGCAACTATAGCATAACATTTATTCCACTTTGCGTGCTCAGCCTCAGAGTCATTTCCCTCTCTGTTAACCACACTTTGGAGATCTCTTCGACATACTGTCCCACTCGCTCCGCGGCGGTGAGCGGTCGCTGAATGCACAGAACAGTGGGCGTATCCTCCCCGACCCCACACACTCCTTTAGGTGGGGTGACGTCACCTCAGGCTCTGCTTGCATGCATGCACATTGCACAGACACAGCGGAGCTAAATGAGACTGATGAGAACCGTTTGGGGAACCGTTAATAAAAAAATTATGGAACCGGCTCCGGATCCGCAATGTCGGAACGGGGTCTGAAATGGACCCGGTTCCGAATCCCAACCCTAGTCAGAATGGGTTAAAATAAGTTTTAATTGTCTCTACATTCTGATAGCAGTCATTGCTATAGCGTGTTTGTTCAATTACAGGAGTCTCCCTTTCTCTCCAGCTCTTTAATCAGAAATTAACATTTCAGGTCAGGATACCAATTTGATCAAGTCAGGAACGATAACTCACACAGGGTACATGATTGCCTGATAACTCACACAGGGTACATGATTACCAAGTGAATTTGGAAGTGATGACACAAAGAAATTGTCAGACAAATCTGGAACTGGAACAGTATTACATTTTTAAGCTGACAATTCTCTTCCTGATTGGCTGAAATTGGCAACCCATCTGAAAATGTATTTATTGTTTACTGAAGATCTGGGAAGACCCCTGTTACGGTAACACACTATAGCAATGATTGCCATCAGAATATTGTCCCTTGGGTGTCTGACAGTGTGGCCCCCTGAACAATTCAGTTGAATAGCCCTGACCTATATCAACTTGAGTGTATGCACATTGTTATGCTGCTTTGCTTATTGGACAGAGCCCATGACCTCTGGAACAAACTCGGCCTCTCTAGCCCGGGCAGCAAAGCTCCATGTGGATATGGAGAACGGTGAACGCTGCAGCATTTGTTGCAGACAGACAAGTGACTTCAGATGGCAATAATATGAGACATGTAGAAATTACTTATTGCATATATAGTTGCTGTTGGGCAGAATCTCCATTAGTGTTTTATCTTTTTTTTTTAAAGCATATTTTATATTTACCAGCCCACATATGCCTAATTTATTCTGTCGCATGCTGAAAATGGCAGACATGCAAGCCTGTTGGTCTGCTATTTCTGGCATCGACAAAGTATGAATCTCTAGGATGGGTTTGTTTAGAGGTTTCTGACTGCCCGACAGCAACAACATAACGATCCGTCTATATAAGTCCTGTGACTCATGTTAACGCTGTTGTTTTTGTCTCCCACAGATACATGGTCAAACACAAAGCCCACCTCAGGTTCTAAGCTCAGACCACCAGTGAGTTCTTCTACACCCACCACTACCACACACACACACACACACACTCTTCTCTGGACACTGGGGCAGGAATTTATTTTGATTGTTTTTGCATTATTAGTTTGTTTTTATTTTTGGGGGACATTTTTATTTCCACATTTCGGTAAATGATTATACCCAACAACAAAAAAGGAAGGATTTTATATGGACAAAAAAAAAACATGACTTTGGAAGACAAGACACAATCATAAAACAAGATGGAGGCATGTGAACCTACAGGGAAGGAACGGACTTCTGTGTTTTCTTTTCCCCAACTGTAAAAATCAGTTCTCCATTTGAAATAATATTTGAATAATAAAATGGCCTATAGGCATCAGGATGAAACATCCCACATTATCTCTTTTTATTTTGAGTTGGAGGGGGCGGGTGGTTGAGTAGTGCATAGGGACTCAAACTTCGGTATGTAAAGCAGTGGTTCTCAAACGTTTTGATTTCAAGGACCCACAGTTGTGGAGTGTACTAAGCCACAAGTCTTGAGACTAGTAACGGTCCGTTTGGTGTGAGCCCTTAAGGCTCATAAATACTCCAGTTTTTGGTGATAAGTTGGCACCTTCACCGATCACTTTCATAATGACTCGAGGCCATCATAAACGTGATGTCCTTAAACTTTAACCCTCTGTTGCAGATTCAAAAACCTCGTGCCTGCAAAACCAAAGGGACCGATAGCCCAGAGTGAAAGGACTTGTCTGACAGTAAAAACAGAGATGTGTCTGGGTGAAGCTGATCACCGTGGCGAGTGACGTAATGTTGTAGTTTTCTAACCTTCAGAAAACTACACTGTGGTGATAAGCTATCACCTCAAACTGGAGTATGAATAGGCCTTTAACTCTCAACAATTTAGCTGGGAGACTCCCTGGAACCCCCAGCAAGGACCCCTGGGGGTCCCCCGGGCCCCTCATTGAGAACCACACATGTAAACGGTTCAGCTGTTTCCTGGTCGGTCCACATGTAAATATGGTGGAACGTCGCAGAGCCAATGGTCTTTTTGGGTTAGTGTTTACTTTTACATACTTACTTCAGGCTCTTGATCCTTATTGGTTCTGTGGTTCTACTAAATGCTGAAGTGAAGCAGTCTGTTCAAAGCCACAATACGTTTCAGCTATTTTCTTTTTCTTTTTTTGTCAGCTGAGTCCAGGGTTTGGTCATGCTATGATTCTGCAAAAGGTTTCTTATTGTGCAAAAAATGGACAGAAATGATGAAAAGTAGTGCTTCTCGAGTTTAATTCTGAAATGGACAATAAAGTCTTGTGGAGAAAGAATGACCTGTGTGCCTGTTTAATGCTGTGATTTGTTAGAATATATCGTTGCTGGCGGGCAAAAATCTCCTATCTAACTTGTGTTTTTTTCCGTAAATTAACGCTCTACTTGAGCATACTACCACACCACACAATTAGCACATACACAAGCTTCTAGGTCTGCTACTGTTGCTGTTTTTTACCAGCTGCAAGCTGGTCAATATTAGCTTGTGAAAGTCCCGACAGGAGATCATTTTCTGCTGAGCCTGCTCTGTCGCCAGTTGGCCACACTGGTTGCCAAGCCTGCATATTTCCAGCCTAACGTGGATTCATTCACAGTTGCTTGCCTGGTTTGCTTTTTGGAGGCCGCAGTACTTAGCTTATTTCTGTCACAACAGTTGCCACCACTGGCAACAACCCATAACATCCCATCGTCTGCACGACATGGCTAGTCGAGCAGTTCTGATTGGCTGCCTCGTCTCCAGCCATGTTGCCTCAGAATTCTTTAGGGTCACTAATCTGAGCATAACAGTGAAGCGCAGCTAAAAAGTGGCATAACGTCAGCAGCAGACCCACAGATAATAATGCAGCTGGTAATTAATTGATTTAATCAATTTGGGCTTGTTTTTATTTGAACAGTTTTGAACCGTTTGAACATGAGGTTTCCATCTGACGACGAGCACATTTAGAAACAACCAGGGTTGACCAAAGCAACAGAAAATATACAAGAGAAAACAACACTTACACACAATTTATACAACTACAGGGCCATACAAAAGTAGCAGATGTACAAGCTTGAAATGCGGTGCATATATGAGGTTTCCACCCGACCGACGATGAGTAAGATGTGTCTTTTTGCTGTCTTATCTACATGTTGTGATGCTACGTGGCTGAGTCACATACTGGTGATGCTTGGTGACTCAGTTTATACACACACACACACACACACACACTCAGCTATTTATAGAAACACATTAAAATATAGCCTGGCCTATATAGATGACAATGAGCAACACACCTGCTCTTTAATACTGTGTGCAGACAAAATAGTAGAGTATAGGTGTGTCATAAAGATCAGTGTGTTCATCTGTCTACATGTAAAAGGGATTGCTATTTATTTATTCACTTTCAAAATTTTTATACAGGTAAAGTAGATACAAGATCTACCGGTATAAACCTTTCCAGAATAGTAACACTAGAAAAGTTTCAACAATAGGCCATACAACAAAACTAAATTAATATTATAAAGAATAGAATAAAATTGCAGAGTAAAAGTCATTCAAAACAAAAGTTTGCCAATTTCCTTGCATTTACACAAACAATTAAAGCATTCTAAATAGGTTATATCGTATTGCTTTTTCATCACTATTACTGGCAGGTCGTTTAGCCAGAGCCTGGAATCGAACCTGTGTGACCTTTTTAGCAGGCAGGGTTTAAATTAGCTGCATGAAGTTTTGCCTTTTATAACAGTACCGACTGAGCCATTTCATCCAAACTTTGGGTTGTGAGTAATGAGCCCACACAGATGATTTTATTCAAAAAAGAAAATAATGAAGCCAGTCCATTAGAATACTCATTGGCTCATGGTGGCTTCATTTTTTCATGTACAAATGCAAATTGATCAAACATCTCAGGAGAAAAATGGGTTTCAATTGATTGCTACAGCGTCACCCTTTGGCCAATGGTTGTGAGTTTCACATCTTCGCTATTTGGCATATCCCTCTATTCAAATGAATACATTTCTAGGGGTCAATGTAGCATACTGTGACCTTTAGAAGGCTACTGTACCATATCGTAATTAGCCTCATTTTGCTCAGTCACTATAGAACAGGGTTTCTTTCAAACTTAAACCAAATTGAAAATTAGGTGAAATTGCTAAATAATGATTGTTCTGCTAAATACGGTGAGTGCCACGTTCAACTTGCCATCCCTCGTATTTTTTGGGCATGTCTGTAGGCATATTATGGGCAAACCTTTCCATTTCAATACAGTCATTTGAAGCAGACAATATGTAGTTAAAACATACAGATTGTAGCTGTAATGTGTCTTAGCCTTCGTGAACCTACAGCTGATGGAGGATACCTTAACCTGCGCCCTTACTTACCGTTTCAAAAGGAATTCCATCCAGAACTTGTAATTATAAATTGCATACATTTTACAGAACAAGCACTTCAGGATCTCTAATGTGGCAAAATATTCGCTGGGGGAAATTAGTCAAAGCTAAATGTTTTGCCTGATAAAACATTTGTATTATCCTGTCATGTTGTATACACTTAATTTTTCAGTAAATGGATCATCCTCTCTACTATACAACTACTTAAACATCTTCTTTACAAACGTGTTTGTAAAGACGTTTTTAAACTGGTAATGGTAACAACCGATGAGGTACATAAAAAACGGAGTGCCCTGCAACCCCACAAGGCCACTGGCCATGACAATATTCCCTCCAAATTTCTCAGAGACTCAGCCGTCTCTATAGCTCCAATCATCACCCAAATAATTAACCTCAAACAGGACAGGTCCCTCAAGATTTCAAACTTGCCAAAGTAACCCACCTGCACAAGAAAGGGAAAAATTAGACCCCGGCAACTACTGCCCTATTTCTATTCTTAACTCCATCTCGAAAGTGATGGAAAAAAAATTCTGAACTGGTTCAAAAGTATCTTGCCACAAAATAATGAGTAAGAATTCCAATCTGGCTTCAGAACATCCCACTCCACTGACACACGCCGAGCTAAAAGGAATTGGTTTGATAACACATCAGTAAGCTGGATGCAATCCTACCTGGAGGGGAGAGAACAGATGGTGGAGGTGAATGGAACACTGTCACCCCCTCCTCCCAGTCCCAGTGAGCTGTGGCGTTCCACAAGGAAGCATACAGGCCCTTTACTGTTCCTAATATATGGAAACGACATGACATCAGCTTGTGACTGCAACTTGTTCCTGTTCGCAGATGACTCGGCACTGCTGGTCTCGGACAGGAACAAACTGCAGGTTGAACAGGCCCTCATCTCTGAACTCGGTAGAATCTGCACCTGGCTCACTGATAAACTATCTTTACCCCTGGGAAAAACTGAATCCATTCTTTTTGGATGAAATAATAATCTCAGCAAGGCAGTCTACCCATAGATCTGAAGTGCCGTTAGTCCGAACATGCGCTGCCAGTTGGCGAACATGCGCTGCTCCCGTGCTTGCGGTTATGTTTAGGGTTAGGGTTAGAGATAGTATTAGTAATTTCGGAACAATGGGAGGTCGCAGGTCGGAATAATGACATGGCCACAGCACCTCAAAGGCCCTTAAAACAAGATTCCAGACTTCCCAAAACAAACTGGTCAGGCTACTACTTGGCCTCACTCCCCGAACCCACCTCACCCCTGCAAACTTTGATAGGCTGGAATGGCTTAGGGTTGATGACAGAGTACAGCATCTTGCAATGGGACTGTCTGGTCCACAAGATTCGCTACACCACCAAGATACCCATACCTGTCTAAATACTTCCTTAATGTCGACGAAGTCCACACCCACAACACCAGAGGGAGTTCAACAAACCATGTGCAACCCAGATTTGGCACAAACAAGGGACTAAATTCTTCGCTCCTATGCCACCAAAATGTGGAACGCCCTACTGACAGTCATAAGACATACTCTCAAAGGGCACCTACGGACGGCTGCAATTCGAAACTGGCCCCCGTAAAATCCACCCCTTTTTCCCCTCACTGTATATGTTTACCTCCTTTTATGATGATTTCCTCTTTTTGGCTATAAGTGTATATTTGTATGTCTCTAAATGTTCTGATGAATTGAAAATGGTGGACCCTATTGTAAACAAGTGTAATGCTTTATGATGTCGTCCACAGTTAACAGTTTTTGTATTGAGTTGTGCAATGTGCTGTAATTCTGCAAACTGTTAATAAATACTTCAATCAATCAAAACCATACTCCATCTGTAGCTCTGTATCACTAAACAATTGTGTGAAAAATTAGAGTTTTAACCATTTCATCTATTTAGTTGACCCCATCCCCCATGCCTCCTCCTGTTTTCACTCCACACAAATACCCCACTGAAAATAGCCCATCTACAAACTCACAACCTCTCGCATTGTGACAAGATGTGAGCCTGTATTTCGGCTATTTTCACTGAATGTTCGCCCCAAGAATAGGGATTTTAGGATTTTGTAGTGTCAAGTATTGGGTTTTATTGGGCTATTATTTATTCAGTTTTTACATCTTTTAAACGCTAACCATGACATATCGGCACATGTTGCCTGTACAAGGTCTGCGGCTGCCAGCCAGGATGCTTCTCTCTGCAGAATTGATTAGATCCGTGTGACCTTTAGCTATCAAAGAGTCCTTTAACAACTCGGTTGACTGATTTCAAATGGGAGTCCAGACCATTTACTCACATAGAACATCAGATAGCACAACCGATGCCCTAGAAAGACTTCATTCATTCAGCAGTGACTTCGTACTGATGTCACAAATCGTGTTCTCTTCACACTGTGGCCCGGAAATCAGGCGCGCACAGTCAGCCTCAGCGAAGGCTTCAAAAAAGGGCTGGCCACCCGACACCTTCACGGTGTTGTTGATTTAATTCTAAAGATTGTGCAAATGGCTCTGTGAGGTCAAATCAGAGTTCTTCACATAAGTACCTACTTGAGCTGACCTGAGCCAAGCCAATCCCTGCAGCATCCAACTTTTTAACGGGATGCACTCAAATCAGCTACACTCTTTGTTCTGGTGGTCATTGACAATCCCTCTCCAGGTAATAGCTTCATGAGGCTGGCCTTTCCCACGGCCAGGTTCATCCCAGGATGCAAGCAAAACATTTTCCGCAAAAAAAGCAAGGTGTTTATGCAAAGACAGCAGATATCGCTATAACTATTATGTGAGCATGCTGATTAATATCAACGTTCAGTAAACACATACTTGACTCCCTGTAGTGAAAAATAATTTGGTTGACTGTAGCAGTTACTCGAAATCACTCTGAATCCAATGCTAAAGGTTTGCCATTCACTGCTGTCATAAGTCTACTCAATATCGTTTTGTTTTAAGCGGGGCTTGAACCGGTGACACTGGGACCCCGAGCTTGGATTCGTACTTCCCCTTCCTAGAAGCTAGTTTTAACATTTCAGTGCTTTTTGAAAATATTCTGATACATTATCGCTTGCAGCAGGATTGTACATGAAGCTGAGTTAGAATTGCACCCTTTCCCTTCCTTTTCTCTCTCCTTTTCTCTCCTTTTCTCTTCTTTCTTCTCTTTTTCTTCTCCCCCCTTCTTCCCCCTCCATTTTTCTTCTTCCCCCCCTCTTACAGTCTAATGTTCCCCAGCTTTAGCGCAGTTGGTAGAGCATTAGACTGAAGATCTGAAGGTCCCTGGTTCAAAGGGTCCGGCCCATTCCTCTCTGTTATGTCATATGACGAGCATTTAACTTTTAATATCACAATTATTGTAGCTAATCTTTAACTGAATCTGGAAGTATTCCTTTATTAAATGATTCTTCATAGTCTGGAATTGTAACTGATCAATTTTCTTTTGTGACTTTCGCCTTTATTTTATATGGAGGGACAGTCAGTGGTGTAAACTTTATTTATATAGCACATTTCATACATAAAATGCAACTCTGTCACATTCTGTCTCTCCCTCAGTCTCCACACTGGCCTCCCATATCCCATTCCAGCACACCCAGTTCCATTTACACACCTGTCAACTACCTAATCAGCCCAGCAGTGAACACTTCTCCAATCAACCTGCTCACTATAAAACTGGACTCAGTACAAACACTCATTGTCAGTTTATAACCTGTGTCACAGATGTCCTGCCTGTTCATGTGTTGACTTTGATGTCATTCTGATTCATGCCTGATTCCTACCTGCATTCCCCTGTGTAAGATATCTCGTAATTCTTTATTAAATACTTTATTATTATACTCTAGTTTGTTGTGACTTTGCTCCTGGGTTCAACTCTGTCTGCATCCTTGACAACTAAAGTACTTCACATATTAAACTTTATTTATATAGCACATGTCATACATAAAATGTACTTCACATGAAAATAAAATAAAAAATAACAAGCAGCGGAATGCCAGAAACAAAAAGTAGGTCAATCTACAATTAGCAAATAAAAATAGCAATACAAAACTAAAACATTAAAAATGGTAAGGAAATTTGTATTGGATAATACATTTTAAATTGATATTATTAGATATTCAACTTTATTGACATTTATAATTAAATTGGTGTCTTTACACTGTATAATCCATTGTTGTTTGTTTCTGTTGCTTAACTCTGTTGCTTTAACTACATATAAGTGTCTATTTGTTTGTCTCTAAATGTTTTGATGAATTGAACAATGCCCTTTGTTCAATTCATGCCATACTATAGCACGCCGTTTTTCATAATTTTTGAGGATTTGAAGAAAATTCAAAATTTCAAAAAACATGGGTTATAGCCCATCGTTTTTTGAATTTTTGAAAAAAATGTTATCCTCATTTTTCATCATTTTTGAACATGGGCTATAGCCCCTACCGTACGGCATACTATAGCACGCCGTTTTTCATCAATTTTGAGGATTTGAAGAAAATTCAAAATTTCAAAAAACATGGGTTATAGCCCATCGTTTTTTGAATTTTTGAAAAAATGTTATCCTCATTTTTCATCATTTTTGAACATGGGCTATAGCCCCTACCGTACGGCATACTATAGCACGCCGTTTTTCATCATTTTTGAGGATTTGAAGAAAATTCAAAATTTAAAAAAACATGGGTTATAGCCCATCGTTTTTTGAATTTTTGAAAAAAATGTTATCCTCATTTTTCATCATTTTTGAACATGGGCTATAGCCCCTACCGTACGGCATACTATAGCACGCCGTTTTTCATCATTTTTGAGGATTTGAAGAAAATTCAAAATTTCAAAAAACATGGGTTATAGCCCATCGTTTTTTGAATTTTTGAAAAAAATGTTATCCTCATTTTTCATCATTTTTGAACATGGGCTATAGCCCCTACCGTACGGCATACTATAGCACGCCGTTTTTCATCATTTTTGAGGATTTGAAGAAAATTCAAAATTTCAAAAAACATGGGTTATAGCCCATCGTTTTTTGAATTTTTGAAAAAAAATTTATCCTCATTTTTCATCATTTTTGAACATGGGCTATAGCCCCTACCGTACGGCATACTATAGCACGCCGTTTTTCATCATTTTTGAGGATTTGAAGAAAATTCAAAATTTCAAAAAACATGGGTTATAGCCCATCGTTTTTTTAATTTTTGAAAAAAATGTTATCCTCATTTTTCATCATTTTTGAACATGGGCTATAGCCCCTACCGTACGGCATACTATAGCACGCCGTTTTTCATCATTTTTGAGGATTTGAAGAAAATTCAAAATTTCAAAAAACATGGGTTATAGCCCATTGTTTTTTGAATTTTTGAAAAAAATGTTATCCTCATTTTTCATCATTTTTGAACATGGGCTATAGCCCCTACCGTACGGCATACTATAGCACGCCGTTTTTCATCATTTTTGAGGATTTGAAGAAAATTCAAAATTTCAAAAAACATGGGTTATAACCCATCGTTTTTTGAATTTTTGAAAAAAATGTTATCCTCATTTTTCATCATTTTTGAACATGGGCTATAGCCCCTACCGTACGGCATACTATAGCACGCCGTTTTTCATCATTTTTGAGGATTTGAAGAAAATTCAAAATTTAAAAAAACATGGGTTATAGCCCATCGTTTTTTGAATTTTTGAAAAAAATGTTATCCTCATTTTTCATCATTTTTGAACATGGGCTATAGCCCCTACCGTACGGCATACTATAGCACGCCGTTTTTCATCATTTTTGAGGATTTGAAGAAAATTCAAAATTTCAAAAAACATGGGTTATAGCCCATCGTTTTTTGAATTTTTGAAAAAAATGTTATCCTCATTTTTCATCATTTTTGAACATGGGCTATAGCCCCTACCGTACGGCATACTATAGCACGCCGTTTTTCATCATTTTTGAGGATTTGAAGAAAATTCAAAATTTCAAAAAACATGGGTTATAGCCCATCGTTTTTTGAATTTTTGAAAAAAAATTTATCCTCATTTTTCATCATTTTTGAACATGGGCTATAGCCCCTACCGTACGGCATACTATAGCACGCCGTTTTTCATCATTTTTGAGGATTTGAAGAAAATTCAAAATTTCAAAAAACATGGGTTATAGCCCATCGTTTTTTTAATTTTTGAAAAAAATGTTATCCTCATTTTTCATCATTTTTGAACATGGGCTATAGCCCCTACCGTACGGCATACTATAGCACGCCGTTTTTCATCATTTTTGAGGATTTGAAGAAAATTCAAAATTTCAAAAAACATGGGTTATAGCCCATTGTTTTTTGAATTTTTGAAAAAAATGTTATCCTCATTTTTCATCATTTTTGAACATGGGCTATAGCCCCTACCGTACGGCATACTATAGCACGCCGTTTTTCATCATTTTTGAGGTTTTGAAGAAAATTCAAAATTTCAAAAAACATGGGTTATAACCCATCGTTTTTTGAATTTTTGAAAAAAATGTTATCCTCATTTTTCATCATTTTTGAACATGGGCTATAGCCCCTACCGTACGGCATACTATAGCACGCCGTTTTTCATCATTTTTGAGGATTTGAAGAAAATTCAAAATTTCAAAAAACATGGGTTATAGCCCATCATTTTTTGAATTTTTGAAAAAAATGTTATCCTCATTTTTCATCATTTTTGAACATGGGCTATAGCCCCTACCGTACGGCATACTATAGCACGCCGTTTTTCATCATTTTTGAGGATTTGAAGAAAATTCAAAATTTCAAAAAACATGGGTTATAGCCCATCGTTTTTTGAATTTTTGAAAAAAATGTTATCCTCATTTTTCATCATTTTTGAACATGGGCTATAGCCCCTACCGTACGGCATACTATAGCACGCCGTTTTTCATCATTTTTGAGGATTTGAAGAAAATTCAAAATTTCAAAAAACATGGGTTATAGCCCATCGTTTTTTGAATTTTTGAAAAAAATGTTATCCTCATTTTTCATTTTTGAACATGGGCTATAGCCCCTACCGTACGGCATACTATAGCACGCCGTTTTTCATCATTTTTGAGGATTTGAAGAAAATTCAAAATTTCAAAAAACATGGGTTTTTTTAATTCGTTTTTTGAATTTTTGAAAAAAATGTTATCCTCATTTTTCATCATTTTTGAACATGGGCTATAGCCCCTACCGTACGGCATACTATAGCACGCCGTTTTTCATCATTTTTGAGGATTTGAAGAAAATTCAAAATTTCAAAAAACATGGGTTATAGCCCATCGTTTTTTGAATTTTTGAAAAAAATGTTATCCTCATTTTTCATCATTTTTGAACATGGGCTATAGCCCCTACCGTACGGCATACTATAGCACGCCGTTTTTCATCATTTTTGAGGATTTGAAGAAAATTCAAAATTTCAAAAAACATGGGTTATAGCCCATCGTTTTTTGAATTTTTGAAAAAAATGTTATCCTCATTTTTCATCATTTTTGAACATGGGCTATAGCTCCTACCGTACGGCATACTATAGCACGCTGTTTTTCATCATTTTTGAGGATTTGAAGAAAATTCAAAATTTCAAAAAACATGGGTTATAGCCCATCGTTTTTTGATTTTTTGAAAAAAATGTTATCCTCATTTTTCATCATTTTTGAACATGGGCTATAGCCCCTACCGTACGGCATACTATAGCACGCCGTTTTTCATCATTTTTGAGGATTTGAAGAAAATTCAAAATTTCAAAAAACATGGGTTATAGCCCATCGTTTTTTGAATTTTTGAAAAAAATGTTATCCTCATTTTTCATCATTTTTGAACATGGGCTATAGCTCCTACCGTACGGCATACTATAGCACGCTGTTTTTCATCATTTTTGAGGATTTGAAGAAAATTCAAAATTTCAAAAAACATGGGTTATAGCCCATCGTTTTTTGATTTTTTGAAAAAAATGTTATCCTCATTTTTCATCATTTTTGAACATGGGCTATAGCCCCTACCGTACGGCATACTATAGCACGCCGTTTTTCATCATTTTTGAGGATTTGAAGAAAATTCAAAATTTCAAAAAACATGGGTTATAGCCCATCGTTTTTTGAATTTTTGAAAAAAATGTTATCCTCATTTTTCATCATTTTTGAACATGGGCTATAGCCCCTACCGTACGACATACTATAGCACGCCGTTTTTCATCATTTTTGAGGATTTGAAGAAAATTCAAAATTTCAAAAAACATGGGTTATAGCCCATCGTTTTTTGAATTTTTGAAAAAAATGTTATCCTCATTTTTCATCATTTTTGAACATGGGCTATAGCCCCTACCGTACGGCATACTATAGCACGCCGTTTTTCATCATTTTTGAGGATTTGAAGAAAATTCAAAATTTCAAAAAACATGGGTTATAGCCCATCGTTTTTTGATTTTTTGAAAAAAATGTTATCCTCATTTTTCATCATTTTTGAACATGGGCTATAGCCCCTACCGTACGGCATACTATAGCACGCCGTTTTTCATCATTTTTGAGGATTTGAAGAAAATTCAAAATTTCAAAAAACATGGGTTATAGCCCATCGTTTTTTGAATTTTTGAAAAAAATGTTATCCTCATTTTTCATCATTTTTGAACATGGGCTATAGCCCCTACCGTACGGCATACTATAGCACGCCGTTTTTCATCATTTTTGAGGATTTGAAGAAAATTCAAAATTTCAAAAAACATGGGTTATAGCCCATCGTTTTTTGAATTTTTGAAAAAAATGTTATCCTCATTTTTCATCATTTTTGAACATGGGCTATAGCCCCTACCGTACGGCATACTATAGCACGCCGTTTTTCATCATTTTTGAGGATTTGAAGAAAATTCAAAATTTCAAAAAACATGGGTTATAGCCCATCGTTTTTTGATTTTTTGAAAAAAATGTTATCCTCATTTTTCATCATTTTTGAACATGGGCTATAGCCCCTACCGTACGGCATACTATAGCACGCCGTTTTTCATCATTTTTGAGGATTTGAAGAAAATTCAAAATTTCAAAAAACATGGGTTATAGCCCATCGTTTTTTGAATTTTTGAAAAAAATGTTATCCTCATTTTTCATCATTTTTGAACATGGGCTATAGCCCCTACCGTACGGCATACTATAGCACGCCGTTTTTCATCATTTTTGAGGATTTGAAGAAAATTCAAAATTTCAAAAAACATGGGTTATAGCCCATCGTTTTTTGAATTTTTGAAAAAAATGTTATCCTCATTTTTCATCATTTTTGAACATGGGCTATAGCCCCTACCGTACGGCATACTATAGCACGCCATTTTTCATCATTTTTGAGGATTTGAAGAAAATTCAAAATTTCAAAAAACATTGGTTATAGCCCATCGTTTTTTGAATTTTTGAAAAAAATGTTATCCTCATTTTTCATCATTTTTGAACATGGGCTATAGCCCCTACCGTACGGCATACTATAGCACGCCGTTTTTCATCATTTTTGAGGATTTGAAGAAAATTCAAAATTTCAAAAAACATGGGTTATAGCCCATCGTTTTTTGAATTTTTGAAAAAAATGTTATCCTCATTTTTCATCATTTTTGAACATGGGCTATAGCCCCTACCGTACGGCATACTATAGCACGCCGTTTTTCATCATTTTTGAGGATTTGAAGAAAATTCAAAATTTCAAAAAACATGGGTTATAGCCCATCGTTTTTTGAATTTTTGAAAAAAATGTTATCCTCATTTTTCATCATTTTTGAACATGGGCTATAGCCCCTACCGTACGGCATACTATAGCACGCCGTTTTTCATCATTTTTGAGGATTTGAAGAAAATTCAAAATTTCAAAAAACATGGGTTATAGCCCATCGTTTTTTGAATTTTTGAAAAAAATGTTATCCTCATTTTTCATCATTTTTGAACATGGGCTATAGCCCCTACCGTACGGCATACTATAGCACGCCGTTTTTCATCATTTTTGAGGATTTGAAGAAAATTCAAAATTTCAAAAAACATGGGTTATAGCCCATCGTTTGTTGAATTTTTGAAAAAAATGTTATCCTCATTTTTCATCATTTTTGAACATGGGCTATAGCCCCTACCGTACGGCATACTATAGCACGCCGTTTTTCATCATTTTTGAGGATTTGAAGAAAATTCAAAATTTCAAAAAACATGGGTTATAACCCATTGTTTTTTTAATTTTTGAAAAAAATGTTATCCTCATTTTTCATCATTTTTGAACATGGGCTATAGCCCCTACCGTACGGCATACTATAGCACGCCGTTTTTCATCATTTTTGAGGATTTGAAGAAAATTCAAAATTTCAAAAAACATGGGTTATAGCCCATCGTTTTTTGAATTTTTGAAAAAAATGTTATCCTCATTTTTCATCATTTTTTGAACATGGGCTATAGCCCCTACCGTACGGCATACTATAGCACGCCGTTTTTCATCATTTTTGAGGATTTGAAGAAAATTCTAAATTTCAAAAAACATGGGTTATAGCCCATCGTTTTTTGAATTTTTGAAAAAAATGTTATCCTCATTTTTCATCATTTTTGAACATGGGCTATAGCCCCTACCGTACGGCATACTATAGCACGCCGTTTTTCATCATTTTTGAGGATTTGAAGAAAATTTAAAATTTCAAAAAACATGGGTTATAGCCCATCGTTTTTTGAATTTTTGAAAAAAATGTTATCCTCATTTTTCATCATTTTTGAACATGGGCTATAGCCCCTACCGTACGGCATACTATAGCACGCCGTTTTTCATAATTTTTGAGGATTTGAAGAAAATTCAAAATTTCAAAAAACATGGGTTATAGCCCATCGTTTTTTGAATTTTTGAAAAAAATGTTATCCTCATTTTTCATCATTTTTGAACATGGGCTATAGCCCCTACCGTACGGCATACTATAGCACGCCGTTTTTCATCATTTTTGAGGATTTGAAGAAAATTCAAAATTTCAAAAAACATGGGTTATAGCCCATTGTTTTTTGAATTTCTGAAAAAAATGTTATCCTCATTTTTCATCATTTTTGAACATGGGCTATAGCCCCTACCGTACGGCATACTATAGCACGCCGTTTTTCATCATTTTTGAGGATTTGAAGAAAATTCAAAATTTAAAAAAACATGGGTTATAGCCCATTGTTTTTTGAATTTTTGAAAAAAATGTTATCCTCATTTTTCATCATTTTTTAACATGGGCTATAGCCCCTACCGTACGGCATACTATAGCACGCCGTTTTTCATCATTTTTGAGGATTTGAAGAAAATTCAAAATTTCAAAAAACATGGGTTATAGCCCATCGTTTTTTGAATTTTTGAAAAAAATGTTATCCTCATTTTTCATCATTTTTGAACATGGGCTATAGCCCCTACCGTACGGCATACTACAGCACGCCGTTTTTCATCATTTTTGAGGATTTGAAGAAAATTCAAAATTTCAAAAAACATGGGTTATAGCCCATCGTTTTTTGAATTTTTGAAAAAAATGTTATCCTCATTTTTCATCATTTTTGAACATGGGCTATAGCCCCTACCGTACGGCATACTATAGCACGCCGTTTTTCATCATTTTTGAGGATTTGAAGAAAATTCAAAAATTCAAAAAACATGGGTTATAGCCCATCGTTTTTTGAATTTTTGAAAAAAATGTTATCCTCATTTTTCATCATTTTTGAACATGGGCTATAGCCCCTACCGTACGGCATACTATAGCACGCCGTTTTTCATCAATTTTTGAGGATTTGAAGAAAATTCAAAATTTCAAAAAACATGGGTTATAGCCCATCGTTTTTTGAATTTTTGAAAAAAATGTTATCCTCATTTTTCATCATTTTTGAACATGGGCTATAGCTCCTACCGTACGGCATACTATAGCACGCTGTTTTTCATCATTTTTGAGGATTTGAAGAAAATTCAAAATTTCAAAAAACATGGGTTATAGCCCATCGTTTTTTTAATTTTTGAAAAAAATGTTATCCTCATTTTTCATCATTTTTGAACATGGGCTATAGCCCCTACCGTACGGCATACTATAGCACGCCGTTTTTCATCATTTTTGAGGATTTGAAGAAAATTCAAAATTTCAAAAAACATGGGTAATAGCCCATCGTTTTTTGAATTTTTGAAAAAAATGTTATCCTCATTTTTCATCATTTTTGAACATGGGCTATAGCCCCTACCGTACGGCATACTACAGCACGCCGTTTTTCATCATTTTTGAGGATTTGAAGAAAATTCTAAATTTCAAAAAACATGGGTTATAGCCCATCGTTTTTTGAATTTTTGAAAAAAATGTTATCCTCATTTTTCATCATTTTTGAACATGGGCTATAGCCCCTACCGTACGGCATACTATAGCACGCCGTTTTTCATCATTTTTGAGGATTTGAAGAAAATTCAAAATTTCAAAAAACATGGGTTATAGCCCATCGTTTTTTGAATTTTTGAAAAAAATGTTATCCTCATTTTTCATCATTTTTGAACATGGGCTATAGCCCCTACCGTACGGCATACTATAGCACGCCGTTTTTCATCATTTTTGAGGATTTGAAGAAAATTCAAAATTTCAAAAAACATGGGTTATAGCCCATTGTTTTTTGAATTTCTGAAAAAAATGTTATCCTCATTTTTCATCATTTTTGAACATGGGCTATAGCCCCTACCGTACGGCATACTATAGCACGCCGTTTTTCATCATTTTTGAGGATTTGAAGAAAATTCAAAATTTCAAAAAACATGGGTTATAGCCCATCGTTTTTTGAATTTTTGAAAAAAATGTTATCCTCATTTTTCATCATTTTTGAACATGGGCTATAGCCCCTACCGTACGGCATACTATAGCACGCCGTTTTTCATCAATTTTTGAGGATTTGAAGAAAATTCAAAATTTCAAAAAACATGGGTTATAGCCCATCGTTTTTTGAATTTTTGAAAAAAATGTTATCCTCATTTTTCATCATTTTTGAACATGGGCTATAGCTCCTACCGTACGGCATACTATAGCACGCTGTTTTTCATCATTTTTGAGGATTTGAAGAAAATTCAAAATTTCAAAAAACATGGGTTATAGCCCATCGTTTTTTTAATTTTTGAAAAAAATGTTATCCTCATTTTTCATCATTTTTGAACATGGGCTATAGCCCCTACCGTACGGCATACTATAGCACGCCGTTTTTCATCATTTTTGAGGATTTGAAGAAAATTCAAAATTTCAAAAAACATGGGTTATAGCCCATCGTTTTTTGAATTTTTGAAAAAAATGTTATCCTCATTTTTCATCATTTTTGAACATGGGCTATAGCCCCTACCGTACGGCATACTACAGCACGCCGTTTTTCATCATTTTTGAGGATTTGAAGAAAATTCTAAATTTCAAAAAACATGGGTTATAGCCCATCGTTTTTTGAATTTTTGAAAAAAATGTTATCCTCATTTTTCATCATTTTTGAACATGGGCTATAGCCCCTACCGTACGGCATACTATAGCACGCCGTTTTTCATCATTTTTGAGGATTTGAAGAAAATTCAAAATTTCAAAAAACATGGGTTATAGCCCATCGTTTTTTGAATTTTTGAAAAAAATGTTATCCTCATTTTTCATCATTTTTGAACATGGGCTATAGCCCCTACCGTACGGCATACTATAGCACGCCGTTTTTCATCATTTTTTAGGATTTGAAGAAAATTCAAAATTTCAAAAAACATGGGTTATAGCCCATTGTTTTTTGAATTTCTGAAAAAAATGTTATCCTCATTTTTCATCATTTTTGAACATGGGCTATAGCCCCTACCGTACGGCATACTATAGCACGCCATTTTTCATCATTTTTGAGGATTTGAAGAAAATTCAAAATTTCAAAAAACATTGGTTATAGCCCATCGTTTTTTGAATTTTTGAAAAAAATGTTATCCTCATTTTTCATCATTTTTGAACATGGGCTATAGCCCCTACCGTACGGCATACTATAGCACGCCGTTTTTCATCATTTTTGAGGATTTGAAGAAAATTCAAAATTTCAAAAAACATGGGTTATAGCCCATCGTTTTTTGAATTTTTGAAAAAAATGTTATCCTCATTTTTCATCATTTTTGGACATGGGCTATAGCCCCTACCGTACGGCATACTATAGCACGCCGTTTTTCATCATTTTTGAGGATTTGAAGAAAATTCAAAATTTCAAAAAACATGGGTTATAGCCCATCGTTTTTTGAATTTTTGAAAAAAATGTTATCCTCATTTTTCATCATTTTTGAACATGGGCTATAGCCCCTACCGTACGGCATACTATAGCACGCCGTTTTTCATCATTTTTGAGGATTTGAAGAAAATTCAAAATTTCAAAAAACATGGGTTATAGCCCATCGTTTTTTGAATTTTTGAAAAAAATGTTATCCTCATTTTTCATCATTTTTGAACATGGGCTATAGCCCCTACCGTACGGCATACTATAGCACGCCGTTTTTCATCATTTTTGAGGATTTGAAGAAAATTCAAAATTTCAAAAAACATGGGTTATAGCCCATCGTTTGTTGAATTTTTGAAAAAAATGTTATCCTCATTTTTCATCATTTTTGAACATGGGCTATAGCCCCTACCGTACGGCATACTATAGCACGCCGTTTTTCATCATTTTTGAGGATTTGAAGAAAATTCAAAATTTCAAAAAACATGGGTTATAACCCATTGTTTTTTTAATTTTTGAAAAAAATGTTATCCTCATTTTTCATCATTTTTGAACATGGGCTATAGCCCCTACCGTACGGCATACTATAGCACGCCGTTTTTCATCATTTTTGAGGATTTGAAGAAAATTCAAAATTTCAAAAAACATGGGTTATAACCCATTGTTTTTTTAATTTTTGAAAAAAATGTTATCCTCATTTTTCATCATTTTTGAACATGGGCTATAGCCCCTACCGTACGGCATACTATAGCACGCCGTTTTTCATCATTTTTGAGGATTTGAAGAAAATTTAAAATTTCAAAAAACATGGGTTATAGCCCATCGTTTTTTGAATTTTTGAAAAAAATGTTATCCTCATTTTTCATCATTTTTGAACATGGGCTATAGCCCCTACCGTACGGCATACTATAGCACGCCGTTTTTCATCATTTTTGAGGATTTGAAGAAAATTCAAAATTTCAAAAAACATGGGTTATAGCCCATCGTTTTTTGAATTTTTGAAAAAAATGTTATCCTCATTTTTCATCATTTTTGGACATGGGCTATAGCCCCTACCGTACGGCATACTATAGCACGCCGTTTTTCATCATTTTTGAGGATTTGAAGAAAATTCAAAATTTCAAAAAACATGGGTTATAGCCCATCGTTTTTTGAATTTTTGAAAAAAATGTTATCCTCATTTTTCATCATTTTTGAACATGGGCTATAGCCCCTACCGTACGGCATACTATAGCACGCCGTTTTTCATCATTTTTGAGGATTTGAAGAAAATTCAAAATTTCAAAAAACATGGGTTATAGCCCATCGTTTTTTGAATTTTTGAAAAAAATGTTATCCTCATTTTTCATCATTTTTGAACATGGGCTATAGCCCCTACCGTACGGCATACTATAGCACGCCGTTTTTCATCATTTTTGAGGATTTGAAGAAAATTCAAAATTTCAAAAAACATGGGTTATAGCCCATCGTTTGTTGAATTTTTGAAAAAAATGTTATCCTCATTTTTCATCATTTTTGAACATGGGCTATAGCCCCTACCGTACGGCATACTATAGCACGCCGTTTTTCATCATTTTTGAGGATTTGAAGAAAATTCAAAATTTCAAAAAACATGGGTTATAACCCATTGTTTTTTTAATTTTTGAAAAAAATGTTATCCTCATTTTTCATCATTTTTGAACATGGGCTATAGCCCCTACCGTACGGCATACTATAGCACGCCGTTTTTCATCATTTTTGAGGATTTGAAGAAAATTCAAAATTTCAAAAAACATGGGTTATAGCCCATCGTTTTTTGAATTTTTGAAAAAAATGTTATCCTCATTTTTCATCATTTTTTGAACATGGGCTATAGCCCCTACCGTACGGCATACTATAGCACGCCGTTTTTCATCATTTTTGAGGATTTGAAGAAAATTCTAAATTTCAAAAAACATGGGTTATAGCCCATCGTTTTTTGAATTTTTGAAAAAAATGTTATCCTCATTTTTCATCATTTTTGAACATGGGCTATAGCCCCTACCGTACGGCATACTATAGCACGCCGTTTTTCATCATTTTTGAGGATTTGAAGAAAATTTAAAATTTCAAAAAACATGGGTTATAGCCCATCGTTTTTTGAATTTTTGAAAAAAATGTTATCCTCATTTTTCATCATTTTTGAACATGGGCTATAGCCCCTACCGTACGGCATACTATAGCACGCCGTTTTTCATCATTTTTGAGGATTTGAAGAAAATTCAAAATTTCAAAAAACATGGGTTATAGCCCATCGTTTTTTGAATTTTTGAAAAAAATGTTATCCTCATTTTTCATCATTTTTGAACATGGGCTATAGCCCCTACCGTACGGCATACTATAGCACGCCGTTTTTCATCATTTTTGAGGATTTGAAGAAAATTCAAAATTTCAAAAAACATGGGTTATAGCCCATTGTTTTTTGAATTTCTGAAAAAAATGTTATCCTCATTTTTCATCATTTTTGAACATGGGCTATAGCCCCTACCGTACGGCATACTATAGCACGCCGTTTTTCATCATTTTTGAGGATTTGAAGAAAATTCAAAATTTAAAAAAACATGGGTTATAGCCCATTGTTTTTTGAATTTTTGAAAAAAATGTTATCCTCATTTTTCATCATTTTTTAACATGGGCTATAGCCCCTACCGTACGGCATACTATAGCACGCCGTTTTTCATCATTTTTGAGGATTTGAAGAAAATTCAAAATTTCAAAAAACATGGGTTATAGCCCATCGTTTTTTGAATTTTTGAAAAAAATGTTATCCTCATTTTTCATCATTTTTGAACATGGGCTATAGCCCCTACCGTACGGCATACTACAGCACGCCGTTTTTCATCATTTTTGAGGATTTGAAGAAAATTCAAAATTTCAAAAAACATGGGTTATAGCCCATCGTTTTTTGAATTTTTGAAAAAAATGTTATCCTCATTTTTCATCATTTTTGAACATGGGCTATAGCCCCTACCGTACGGCATACTATAGCACGCCGTTTTTCATCATTTTTGAGGATTTGAAGAAAATTCAAAATTTCAAAAAACATGGGTTATAGCCCATCGTTTTTTGAATTTTTGAAAAAAATGTTATCCTCATTTTTCATCATTTTTGAACATGGGCTATAGCCCCTACCGTACGGCATACTACAGCACGCCGTTTTTCATCATTTTTGAGGATTTGAAGAAAATTCTAAATTTCAAAAAACATGGGTTATAGCCCATCGTTTTTTGAATTTTTGAAAAAAATGTTATCCTCATTTTTCATCATTTTTGAACATGGGCTATAGCCCCTACCGTACGGCATACTATAGCACGCCGTTTTTCATCATTTTTGAGGATTTGAAGAAAATTCAAAATTTCAAAAAACATGGGTTATAGCCCATCGTTTTTTGAATTTTTGAAAAAAATGTTATCCTCATTTTTCATCATTTTTGAACATGGGCTATAGCCCCTACCGTACGGCATACTATAGCACGCCGTTTTTCATCATTTTTGAGGATTTGAAGAAAATTCAAAATTTCAAAAAACATGGGTTATAGCCCATTGTTTTTTGAATTTCTGAAAAAAATGTTATCCTCATTTTTCATCATTTTTGAACATGGGCTATAGCCCCTACCGTACGGCATACTATAGCACGCTGTTTTTCATCATTTTTGAGGATTTGAAGAAAATTCAAAATTAAAAAAAACATGGGTTATAGCCCATTGTTTTTTGAATTTTTGAAAAAAATGTTATCCTCATTTTTCATCATTTTTTAACATGGGCTATAGCCCCTACCGTACGGCATACTATAGCACGCCGTTTTTCATCATTTTTGAGGATTTGAAGAAAATTCAAAATTTCAAAAAACATGGGTTATAGCCCATCGTTTTTTGAATTTTTGAAAAAAATGTTATCCTCATTTTTCATCATTTTTGAACATGGGCTATAGCCCCTACCGTACGGCATACTACAGCACGCCGTTTTTCATCATTTTTGAGGATTTGAAGAAAATTCTAAATTTCAAAAAACATGGGTTATAGCCCATCGTTTTTTGAATTTTTGAAAAAAATGTTATCCTCATTTTTCATCATTTTTGAACATGGGCTATAGCCCCTACCGTACGGCATACTATAGCACGCCGTTTTTCATCATTTTTGAGGATTTGAAGAAAATTCAAAATTTCAAAAAACATGGGTTATAGCCCATCGTTTTTTGAATTTTTGAAAAAAATGTTATCCTCATTTTTCATCATTTTTGAACATGGGCTATAGCCCCTACCGTACGGCATACTATAGCACGCCGTTTTTCATCATTTTTGAGGATTTGAAGAAAATTCAAAATTTCAAAAAACATGGGTTATAGCCCATCGTTTTTTGAATTTTTGAAAAAAATGTTATCCTCATTTTTCATCATTTTTGAACATGGGCTATAGCCCCTACCGTACGGCATACTACAGCACGCCGTTTTTCATCATTTTTGAGGATTTGAAGAAAATTCTAAATTTCAAAAAACATGGGTTATAGCCCATCGTTTTTTGAATTTTTGAAAAAAATGTTATCCTCATTTTTCATCATTTTTGAACATGGGCTATAGCCCCTACCGTACGGCATACTATAGCACGCCGTTTTTCATCATTTTTGAGGATTTGAAGAAAATTCAAAATTTCAAAAAACATGGGTTATAGCCCATCGTTTTTTGAATTTTTGAAAAAAATGTTATCCTCATTTTTCATCATTTTTGAACATGGGCTATAGCCCCTACCGTACGGCATACTATAGCACGCCGTTTTTCATCATTTTTGAGGATTTGAAGAAAATTCAAAATTTCAAAAAACATGGGTTATAGCCCATTGTTTTTTGAATTTCTGAAAAAAATGTTATCCTCATTTTTCATCATTTTTGAACATGGGCTATAGCCCCTACCGTACGGCATACTATAGCACGCTGTTTTTCATCATTTTTGAGGATTTGAAGAAAATTCAAAATTTAAAAAAACATGGGTTATAGCCCATTGTTTTTTGAATTTTTGAAAAAAATGTTATCCTCATTTTTCATCATTTTTTAACATGGGCTATAGCCCCTACCGTACGGCATACTATAGCACGCCGTTTTTCATCATTTTTGAGGATTTGAAGAAAATTCAAAATTTCAAAAAACATGGGTTATAGCCCATCGTTTTTTGAATTCTTGAAAAAAATGTTATCCTCATTTTTCATCATTTTTGAACATGGGCTATAGCCCCTACCGTACGGCATACTACAGCACGCCGTTTTTCATCATTTTTGAGGATTTGAAGAAAATTCTAAATTTCAAAAAACATGGGTTATAGCCCATCGTTTTTTGAATTTTTGAAAAAAATGTTATCCTCATTTTTCATCATTTTTGAACATGGGCTATAGCCCCTACCGTACGGCATACTATAGCACGCCGTTTTTCATCATTTTTGAGGATTTGAAGAAAATTCAAAATTTCAAAAAACATGGGTTATAGCCCATCGTTTTTTGAATTTTTGAAAAAAATGTTATCCTCATTTTTCATCATTTTTGAACATGGGCTATAGCCCCTACCGTACGGCATACTATAGCACGCCGTTTTTCATCATTTTTGAGGATTTGAAGAAAATTCAAAATTTCAAAAAACATGGGTTATAGCCCATCGTTTTTTGAATTTTTGAAAAAAATGTTATCCTCATTTTTCATCATTTTTGAACATGGGCTATAGCCCCTACCGTACGGCATACTATAGCACGCCGTTTTTCATCATTTTTGAGGATTTGAAGAAAATTCAAAATTTCAAAAAACATGGGTTATAGCCCATCGTTTTTTGAATTTTTGAAAAAAATGTTATCCTCATTTTTCATCATTTTTGAACATGGGCTATAGCCCCTACCGTACGGGATACTATAGCACGCCGTTTTTCATCATTTTTGAGGATTTGAAGAAAATTCAAAATTTCAAAAAACATGGGTTATAGCCCATCGTTTTTTGAATTTTTGAAAAAAATGTTATCCTCATTTTTCATCATTTTTGAACATGGGCTATAGCCCCTACCGTACGGCATACTATAGCACGCCGTTTTTCATCATTTTTGAGGATTTGAAGAAAATTCAAAATTTCAAAAAACATGGGTTATAGCCCCTCGTTTTTTTAATTTAAAAAAAAAATGTTATCCTCATTTTTCATCATTTTTGAACATGGGCTATAGCTCCTACCGTACGGCATACTATAGCACGCTGTTTTTCATCATTTTTGAGGATTTGAAGAAAATTCAAAATTTCAAAAAACATGGGTTATAGCCCATCGTTTTTTTAATTTTTGAAAAAAATGTTATCCTCATTTTTCATCATTTTTGAACATGGGCTATAGCCCCTACCGTACGGCATACTATAGCACGCCGTTTTTCATCATTTTTGAGGATTTGAAGAAAATTCAAAATTTCAAAAAACATGGGTTATAGCCCATCGTTTTTTTAATTTAAAAAAAAAATGTTATCCTCATTTTTCATCATTTTTGAACATGGGCTATAGCCCCTACCGTACGGCATACTACAGCACGCCGTTTTTCATCATTTTTGAGGATTTGAAGAAAATTCAAAATTTCAAAAAACATGGGTTATAGCCCATCGTTTTTTGAATTTTTGAAAAAAATGTTATCCTCATTTTTCATCATTTTTGAACATGGGCTATAGCCCCTACCGTACGGCATACTATAGCACGCCGTTTTTCATCATTTTTGAGGATTTGAAGAAAATTCAAAATTTCAAAAAACATGGGTTATAGCCCATCGTTTTTTGAATTTTTGAAAAAAATGTTATCCTCATTTTTCATCATTTTTGAACATGGGCTATAGCCCCTACCGTACGGCATACTATAGCACGCCGTTTTTCATCATTTTTGAGGATTTGAAGAAAATTCAAAATTTCAAAAAACATGGGTTATAGCCCATCGTTTTTTGAATTTTTGAAAAAAATGTTATCCTCATTTTTCATCATTTTTGAACATGGGCTATAGCCCCTACCGTACGGCATACTATAGCACGCCGTTTTTCATCAATTTTTGAGGATTTGAAGAAAATTCAAAATTTCAAAAAACATGGGTTATAGCCCATCGTTTTTTGAATTTTTGAAAAAAATGTTATCCTCATTTTTCATCATTTTTGAACATGGGCTATAGCTCCTACCGTACGGCATACTATAGCACGCTGTTTTTCATCATTTTTGAGGATTTGAAGAAAATTCAAAATTTCAAAAAACATGGGTTATAGCCCATCGTTTTTTTAATTTTTGAAAAAAATGTTATCCTCATTTTTCATCATTTTTGAACATGGGCTATAGCCCCTACCGTACGGCATACTATAGCACGCCGTTTTTCATCATTTTTGAGGATTTGAAGAAAATTCAAAATTTCAAAAAACATGGGTTATAGCCCATCGTTTTTTTAATTTAAAAAAAAAATGTTATCCTCATTTTTCATCATTTTTGAACATGGGCTATAGCCCCTACCGTACGGCATACTACAGCACGCCGTTTTTCATCATTTTTGAGGATTTGAAGAAAATTCAAAATTTCAAAAAACATGGGTTATAGCCCATCGTTTTTTTTATTTTTGAAAAAAATGTTATCCTCATTTTTCATCATTTTTGAACATGGGCTATAGCCCCTACCGTACGGCATACTATAGCACGCCGTTTTTCATCATTTTTGAGGATTTGAAGAAAATTCAAAATTTCAAAAAAACATGGGTTATAGCCCATCGTTTTTTGAATTTTTGAAAAAAATGTTATCCTCATTTTTCATCATTTTTGAACATGGGCTATAGCCCCTACCGTACGGGATACTATAGCACGCCGTTTTTCATCATTTTTGAGGATTTGAAGAAAATTCAAAATTTCAAAAAACATGGGTTATAGCCCATCGTTTTTTTTATTTTTGAAAAAAATGTTATCCTCATTTTTCATCATTTTTGAACATGGGCTATAGCCCCTACCGTACGGCATACTATAGCACGCCGTTTTTCATCATTTTTGAGGATTTGAAGAAAATTCAAAATTTCAAAAAAACATGGGTTATAGCCCATCGTTTTTTGAATTTTTGAAAAAAATGTTATCCTCATTTTTCATCATTTTTGAACATGGGCTATAGCCCCTACCGTACGGGATACTATAGCACGCCGTTTTTCATCATTTTTGAGGATTTGAAGAAAATTAAAAATTTCAAAAAACATGGGTTATAGCCCATCGTTTTTTGAATTTTTGAAAAAAATGTTATCCTCATTTTTCATCATTTTTGAACATGGGCTATAGCCCCTACCGTACGGCATACTATAGCACGCCGTTTTTCATCAATTTTTGAGGATTTGAAGAAAATTCAAAATTTCAAAAAACATGGGTTATAGCCCATCGTTTTTTGAATTTTTGAAAAAAATGTTATCCTCATTTTTCATCATTTTTGAACATGGGCTATAGCTCCTACCGTACGGCATACTATAGCACGCTGTTTTTCATCATTTTTGAGGATTTGAAGAAAATTCAAAATTTCAAAAAACATGGGTTATAGCCCATCGTTTTTTTAATTTTTGAAAAAAATGTTATCCTCATTTTTCATCATTTTTGAACATGGGCAATAGCCCCTACCGTACGGCATACTATAGCACGCCGTTTTTCATCATTCTTGAGGATTTGAAGAAAATTCAAAATTTCAAAAAACATGGGTTATAGCCCATCGTTTTTTGAATTTTTGAAAAAAATGTTATCCTCATTTTTCATCATTTTTGAACATGGGCTATAGCCCCTACCGTACGGCATACTATAGCACGCCGTTTTTCATCATTTTTGAGGATTTGAAGAAAATTCAAAATTTCAAAAAACATGGGTTATAGCCCATCGTTTTTTGAATTTTTGAAAAAAATGTTATCCTCATTTTTCATCATTTTTGAACATGGGCTATAGCCCCTACCGTACGGCATACTATAGCACGCCGTTTTTCATCATTTTTGAGGATTTGAAGAAAATTCAAAATTTCAAAAAACATGGGTTATAGCCCATCGTTTTTTGAATTTTTGAAAAAAATGTTATCCTCATTTTTCATCATTTTTGAACATGGGCTATAGCCCCTACCGTACGGCATACTATAGCACGCCGTTTTTCATCAATTTTTGAGGATTTGAAGAAAATTCAAAATTTCAAAAAACATGGGTTATAGCCCATCGTTTTTTGAATTTTTGAAAAAAATGTTATCCTCATTTTTCATCATTTTTGAACATGGGCTATAGCTCCTACCGTACGGCATACTATAGCACGCTGTTTTTCATCATTTTTGAGGATTTGAAGAAAATTCAAAATTTCAAAAAACATGGGTTATAGCCCATCGTTTTTTTAATTTTTGAAAAAAATGTTATCCTCATTTTTCATCATTTTTGAACATGGGCTATAGCCCCTACCGTACGGCATACTATAGCACGCCGTTTTTCATCATTTTTGAGGATTTGAAGAAAATTTCAAATTTCAAAAAACATGGGTTATAGCCCATCGTTTTTTGAATTTTTGAAAAAAATGTTATCCTCATTTTTCATCATTTTTGAACATGGGCTATAGCCCCTACCGTACGGCATACTATAGCACGCCGTTTTACATCATTTTTGAGGATTTGAAGAAAATTCAAAATTTCAAAAAACATGGGTTATAGCCCATTGTTTTTGAATTAAAAAAAAAAATGTTATCCTCATTTTTCATCATTTTTGAACATGGGCTATAGCCCCTACCGTACGGCATACTATAGCACGCCGTTTTACATCATTTTTGAGGATTTGAAGAAAATTCAAAATTTCAAAAAACATGGGTTATAGCCCATTGTTTTTGAATTAAAAAAAAAAATGTTATCCTCATTTTTCATCATTTTTGAACATGGGCTATAGCCCTTACCGTACGGCATACTATAGCACGCCGTTTTTCATCATTTTTGAGGATTTGAAGAAAATTCAAAATTTCAAAAAACATGGGTTATAGCCCATCGTTTTTTGAATTTTTGAAAAAAATGTTATCCTAATTTTTCATCATTTTTGAACATGGGCTATAGCCCCTACCGTACGGGATACTATAGCACGCCGTTTTTCATCATTTTTGAGGATTTGAAGAAAATTCAAAATTTCAAAAAACATGGGTTATAGCCCATCGTTTTTTGAATTTTTGAAAAAAATGTTATCCTCATTTTTCATCATTTTTGAACATGGGCTATAGCCCCTACCGTACGGCATACTATAGCACGCCGTTTTTCATCAATTTTTGAGGATTTGAAGAAAATTCAAAATTTCAAAAAACATGGGTTATAGCCCATCGTTTTTTGAATTTTTGAAAAAAAAATTATCCTCATTTTTGAACATGGGCTATAGCTCCTACCGTACGGCATACTATAGCACGCTGTTTTTCATCATTTTTGAGGATTTGAAGAAAATTAAAAATTTCAAAAAACATGGGTTATAGCCCATCGTTTTTTTAATTTTTGAAAAAAATGTTATCCTCATTTTTCATCATTTTTGAACATGGGCTATAGCCCCTACCGTACGGCATACTATAGCACGCCGTTTTTCATCATTTTTGAGGATTTGAAGAAAATTTCAAATTTCAAAAAACATGGGTTATAGCCCATCGTTTTTTGAATTTTTGAAAAAAATGTTATCCTAATTTTTCATCATTTTTGAACATGGGCTATAGCCCATACCGTACGGCATACTATAGCACGCCGTTTTACATCATTTTTGAGGATTTGAAGAAAATTCAAAATTTCAAAAAACATGGGTTATAGCCCATTGTTTTTGAATTTAAAAAAAAATGTTATCCTCATTTTTCATCATTTTTGAACATGGGCTATAGCCCCTACCGTACGGCATACTATAGCACGCCGTTTTTCATCATTTTTGAGGATTTGAAGAAAATTCAAAATTTCAAAAAACATGGGTTATAGCCCATCGTTTTTTGAATTTTTGAAAAAAATGTTATCCTCATTTTTCATCATTTTTGAACATGGGCTATAGCCCCTACCGTACGGGATACTATAGCACGCCGTTTTTCATCATTTTTGAGGATTTGAAGAAAATTCAAAATTTCAAAAAACATGGGTTATAGCCCATCGTTTTTTGAATTTTTGAAAAAAATGTTATCCTCATTTTTCATCATTTTTGAACATGGGCTATAGCCCCTACCGTACGGCATACTATAGCACGCCGTTTTTCATCATTTTTGAGGATTTGAAGAAAATTCAAAATTTCAAAAAACATGGGTTATAGCCCATCGTTTTTTGAATTTTTGAAAAAAATGTTATCCTCATTTTTCATCATTTTTGAACATGGGCTATAGCCCCTACCGTACGGCATACTATAGCACGCCGTTTTTCATCATTTTTGAGGATTTGAAGAAAATTTAAAATTTAAAAAAACATGGGTTATAGCCCATCGTTTTTTGAATTTTTGAAAAAAATGTTATCCTCATTTTTCATCATTTTTGAACATGGGCTATAGCCCCTACCGTACGGCATACTATAGCACGCCGTTTTTCATCATTTTTGAGGATTTGAAGAAAATTCAAAATTTCAAAAAACATGGGTTATAGCCCATCGTTTTTTGAATTTTTGAAAAAAATGTTATCCTCATTTTTCATCATTTATGAACATGGGCTATAGCCCCTACCGTACGGCATACTATAGCACGCCGTTTTTCATCATTTTTGAGGATTTGAAGAAAATTCAAAATTTCAAAAAACATGGGTTATAGCCCATTGTTTTTTGAATTTTTGAAAAAAATGTTATCCTCATTTTTCATCATTTTTGAACATGGGCTATAGCCCCTACCGTACGGCATACTATAGCACGCCGTTTTTCATCATTTTTGAGGATTTGAAGAAAATTCAAAATTTTAAAAAACATGGGTTATAGCCCATTGTTTTTTGAATTTTTGAAAAAAATGTTATCCTCATTTTTCATCATTTTTGAACATGGGCTATAGCCCCTACCGTACGGCATACTATAGCACGCCGTTTTTCATCATTTTTGAGGATTTGAAGAAAATTCAAAATTTCAAAAAACATGGGTTATAGCCCATCGTTTTTTGAATTTTTGAAAAAAATGTTATCCTCATTTTTCATCATTTTTGAACATGGGCTATAGCCCCTACCGTACGGCATACTATAGCACGCCGTTTTTCATCAATTTTTGAGGATTTGAAGAAAATTCAAAATTTCAAAAAACATGGGTTATAGCCCATCGTTTTTTGAATTTTTGAAAAAAATGTTATCCTCATTTTTCATCATTTTTGAACATGGGCTATAGCTCCTACCGTACGGCATACTATAGCACGCTGTTTTTCATCATTTTTGAGGATTTGAAGAAAATTCAAAATTTCAAAAAACATGGGTTATAGCCCATCGTTTTTTTAATTTTTGAAAAAAATGTTATCCTCATTTTTCATCATTTTTGAACATGGGCTATAGCCCCTACCGTACGGCATACTATAGCACGCCGTTTTTCATCATTTTTGAGGATTTGAAGAAAATTTCAAATTTCAAAAAACATGGGTTATAGCCCATCGTTTTTTGAATTTTTGAAAAAAATGTTATCCTCATTTTTCATCATTTTTGAACATGGGCTATAGCCCCTACCGTACGGCATACTATAGCACGCCGTTTTACATCATTTTTGAGGATTTGAAGAAAATTCAAAATTTCAAAAAACATGGGTTATAGCCCATTGTTTTTGAATTAAAAAAAAAAATGTTATCCTCATTTTTCATCATTTTTGAACATGGGCTATAGCCCTTACCGTACGGCATACTATAGCACGCCGTTTTTCATCATTTTTGAGGATTTGAAGAAAATTCAAAATTTCAAAAAACATGGGTTATAGCCCATCGTTTTTTGAATTTTTGAAAAAAAATGTTATCCTCATTTTTCATCATTTTTGAACATGGGCTATAGCCCCTACCGTACGGGATACTATAGCACGCCGTTTTTCATCATTTTTGAGGATTTGAAGAAAATTCAAAATTTCAAAAAACATGGGTTATAGCCCATCGTTTTTTGAATTTTTGAAAAAAATGTTATCCTCATTTTTCATCATTTTTGAACATGGGCTATAGCCCCTACCGTACGGCATACTATAGCACGCCGTTTTTCATCAATTTTTGAGGATTTGAAGAAAATTCAAAATTTCAAAAAACATGGGTTATAGCCCATCGTTTTTTGAATTTTTGAAAAAAAAATTATCCTCATTTTTGAACATGGGCTATAGCTCCTACCGTACGGCATACTATAGCACGCTGTTTTTCATCATTTTTGAGGATTTGAAGAAAATTAAAAATTTCAAAAAACATGGGTTATAGCCCATCGTTTTTTTAATTTTTGAAAAAAATGTTATCCTCATTTTTCATCATTTTTGAACATGGGCTATAGCCCCTACCGTACGGCATACTATAGCACGCCGTTTTTCATCATTTTTGAGGATTTGAAGAAAATTTCAAATTTCAAAAAACATGGGTTATAGCCCATCGTTTTTTGAATTTTTGAAAAAAATGTTATCCTAATTTTTCATCATTTTTGAACATGGGCTATAGCCCCTACCGTACGGCATACTATAGCACGCCGTTTTACATCATTTTTGAGGATTTGAAGAAAATTCAAAATTTCAAAAAACATGGGTTATAGCCCATTGTTTTTTAATTTAAAAAAAAAATGTTATCCTCATTTTTCATCATTTTTGAACATGGGCTATAGCCCCTACCGTACGGCATACTATAGCACGCCGTTTTTCATCATTTTTGAGGATTTGAAGAAAATTCAAAATTTCAAAAAACATGGGTTATAGCCCATCGTTTTTTGAATTTTTGAAAAAAATGTTATCCTCATTTTTCATCATTTTTGAACATGGGCTATAGCCCCTACCGTACGGGATACTATAGCACGCCGTTTTTCATCATTTTTGAGGATTTGAAGAAAATTCAAAATTTCAAAAAACATGGGTTATAGCCCATCGTTTTTTGAATTTTTGAAAAAAATGTTATCCTCATTTTTCATCATTTTTGAACATGGGCTATAGCCCCTACCGTACGGCATACTATAGCACGCCGTTTTTCATCATTTTTGAGGATTTGAAGAAAATTCAAAATTTCAAAAAACATGGGTTATAGCCCATCGTTTTTTGAATTTTTGAAAAAAATGTTATCCTCATTTTTCATCATTTTTGAACATGGGCTATAGCCCCTACCGTACGGCATACTATAGCACGCCGTTTTTCATCATTTTTGAGGATTTGAAGAAAATTTAAAATTTAAAAAAACATGGGTTATAGCCCATCGTTTTTTGAATTTTTGAAAAAAATGTTATCCTCATTTTTCATCATTTTTGAACATGGGCTATAGCCCCTACCGTACGGCATACTATAGCACGCCGTTTTTCATCATTTTTGAGGATTTGAAGAAAATTCAAAATTTCAAAAAACATGGGTTATAGCCCATCGTTTTTTGAATTTTTGAAAAAAATGTTATCCTCATTTTTCATCATTTTTGAACATGGGCTATAGCCCCTACCGTACGGCATACTATAGCACGCCGTTTTTCATCATTTTTGAGGATTTGAAGAAAATTTCAAATTTCAAAAAACATGGGTTATAGCCCATTGTTTTTTGAATTTTTGAAAAAAATGTTATCCTCATTTTTCATCATTTTTGAACATGGGCTATAGCCCCTACCGTACGGCATACTATAGCACGCCGTTTTACATCATTTTTGAGGATTTGAAGAAAATTCAAAATTTCAAAAAACATGGGTTATAGCCCATTGTTTTTGAATTAAAAAAAAAAATGTTATCCTCATTTTTCATCATTTTTGAACATGGGCTATAGCCCTTACCGTACGGCATACTATAGCACGCCGTTTTTCATCATTTTTGAGGATTTGAAGAAAATTCAAAATTTCAAAAAACATGGGTTATAGCCCATCGTTTTTTGAATTTTTGAAAAAAAAATTATCCTCATTTTTGAACATGGGCTATAGCTCCTACCGTACGGCATACTATAGCACGCTGTTTTTCATCATTTTTGAGGATTTGAAGAAAATTAAAAATTTCAAAAAACATGGGTTATAGCCCATCGTTTTTTTAATTTTTGAAAAAAATGTTATCCTCATTTTTCATCATTTTTGAACATGGGCTATAGCCCCTACCGTACGGCATACTATAGCACGCCGTTTTTCATCATTTTTGAGGATTTGAAGAAAATTTCAAATTTCAAAAAACATGGGTTATAGCCCATCGTTTTTTGAATTTTTGAAAAAAATGTTATCCTAATTTTTCATCATTTTTGAACATGGGCTATAGCCCCTACCGTACGGCATACTATAGCACGCCGTTTTACATCATTTTTGAGGATTTGAAGAAAATTCAAAATTTCAAAAAACATGGGTTATAGCCCATTGTTTTTTAATTAAAAAAAAAAATGTTATCCTCATTTTTCATCATTTTTGAACATGGGCTATAGCCCCTACCGTACGGCATACTATAGCACGCCGTTTTTCATCATTTTTGAGGATTTGAAGAAAATTCAAAATTTCAAAAAACATGGGTTATAGCCCATCGTTTTTTGAATTTTTGAAAAAAATGTTATCCTCATTTTTCATCATTTTTGAACATGGGCTATAGCCCCTACCGTACGGGATACTATAGCACGCCGTTTTTCATCATTTTTGAGGATTTGAAGAAAATTCAAAATTTCAAAAAACATGGGTTATAGCCCATCGTTTTTTGAATTTTTGAAAAAAATGTTATCCTCATTTTTCATCATTTTTGAACATGGGCTATAGCCCCTACCGTACGGCATACTATAGCACGCCGTTTTTCATCATTTTTGAGGATTTGAAGAAAATTCAAAATTTCAAAAAACATGGGTTATAGCCCATCGTTTTTTGAATTTTTGAAAAAAATGTTATCCTCATTTTTCATCATTTTTGAACATGGGCTATAGCCCCTACCGTACGGCATACTATAGCACGCCGTTTTTCATCATTTTTGAGGATTTGAAGAAAATTTAAAATTTAAAAAAACATGGGTTATAGCCCATCGTTTTTTGAATTTTTGAAAAAAATGTTATCCTCATTTTTCATCATTTTTGAACATGGGCTATAGCCCCTACCGTACGGCATACTATAGCACGCCGTTTTTCATCATTTTTGAGGATTTGAAGAAAATTCAAAATTTCAAAAAACATGGGTTATAGCCCATCGTTTTTTGAATTTTTGAAAAAAATGTTATCCTCATTTTTCATCATTTTTGAACATGGGCTATAGCCCCTACCGTACGGCATACTATAGCACGCCGTTTTTCATCATTTTTGAGGATTTGAAGAAAATTCAAAATTTCAAAAAACATGGGTTATAGCCCATTGTTTTTTGAATTTTTGAAAAAAATGTTATCCTCATTTTTCATAATTTTTGAACATGGGCTATAGCCCCTACCGTACGGCATACTATAGCACGCCGTTTTTCATCATTTTTGAGGATTTGAAGAAAATTCAAAATTTTAAAAAACATGGGTTATAGCCCATTGTTTTTTGAATTTTTGAAAAAAATGTTATCCTCATTTTTCATCATTTTTGAACATGGGCTATAGCCCCTACCGTACGGCATACTATAGCACGCCGTTTTTCATCATTTTTGAGAATTTGAAGAAAATTCAAAATTTCAAAAAACATGGGTTATAGCCCATCGTTTTTTGAATTTTTGAAAAAAATGTTATCCTCATTTTTCATCATTTTTGAACATGGGCTATAGCCCCTACCGTACGGCATACTATAGCACGCCGTTTTTCATCATTTTTGAGGATTTGAAGAAAATTCAAAATTTCAAAAAACATGGGTTATAGCCCATCGTTTTTTGAATTTTTGAAAAAAATGTTATCCTCATTTTTCATCATTTTTGAACATGGGCTATAGCCCCTACCGTACGGCATACTATAGCACACCGTTTTTCATCATTTTTGAGGATTTGAAGAAAATTCAAAATTTCAAAAAACATGGGTTATAGCCCATCGTTTTTTGAATTTTTGAAAAAAATGTTATCCTCATTTTTCATCATTTTTGAACATGGGCTATAGCCCCTACCGTACGGCATACTATAGCACGCCGTTTTTCATCATTTTTGAGGATTTGAAGAAAATTCAAAATTTCAAAAAACATGGGTTATAGCCCATCGTTTTTTGAATTTTTGAAAAAAATGTTATCCTCATTTTTCATCATTTTTGAACATGGGCTATAGCCCCTACCGTACGGCATACTATAGCACGCCGTTTTTCATCATTTTTGAGGATTTGAAGAAAATTCAAAATTTTAAAAAACATGGGTTATAGCCCATTGTTTTTTGAATTTTTGAAAAAAATGTTATCCTCATTTTTCATCATTTTTGAACATGGGCTATAGCCCCTACCGTACGGCATACTATAGCACGCCGTTTTTCATCATTTTTGAGGATTTGAAGAAAATTCAAAATTTCAAAAAACATGGGTTATAGCCCATCGTTTTTTGAATTTTTGAAAAAAATGTTATCCTCATTTTTCATCATTTTTGAACATGGGCTATAGCCCCTACCGTACGGCATACTACAGCACGCCGTTTTTCATCATTTTTGAGGATTTGAAGAAAATTCTAAATTTCAAAAAACATGGGTTATAGCCCATCGTTTTTTGAATTTTTGAAAAAAATGTTATCCTCATTTTTCATCATTTTTGAACATGGGCTATAGCCCCTACCGTACGGCATACTATAGCACGCCGTTTTTCATCATTTTTGAGGATTTGAAGAAAATTCAAAATTTCAAAAAACATGGGTTATAGCCCATCGTTTTTTGAATTTTTGAAAAAAATGTTATCCTCATTTTTCATCATTTTTGAACATGGGCTATAGCCCCTACCGTACGGCATACTATAGCACACCGTTTTTCATCATTTTTGAGGATTTGAAGAAAATTCAAAATTTCAAAAAACATGGGTTATAGCCCATCGTTTTTTGAATTTTTGAAAAAAATGTTATCCTCATTTTTCATCATTTTTGAACATGGGCTATAGCCCCTACCGTACGGCATACTATAGCACGCCGTTTTTCATCATTTTTGAGGATTTGAAGAAAATTCAAAATTTCAAAAAACATGGGTTATAGCCCATCGTTTTTTGAATTTTTGAAAAAAATGTTATCCTCATTTTTCATCATTTTTGAACATGGGCTATAGCCCCTACCGTACGGCATACTATAGCACGCCGTTTTTCATCATTTTTGAGGATTTGAAGAAAATTCAAAATTTTAAAAAACATGGGTTATAGCCCATTGTTTTTTGAATTTTTGAAAAAAATGTTATCCTCATTTTTCATCATTTTTGAACATGGGCTATAGCCCCTACCGTACGGCATACTATAGCACGCCGTTTTTCATCATTTTTGAGGATTTGAAGAAAATTCAAAATTTCAAAAAACATGGGTTATAGCCCATCGTTTTTTGAATTTTTGAAAAAAATGTTATCCTCATTTTTCATCATTTTTGAACATGGGCTATAGCCCCTACCGTACGGCATACTACAGCACGCCGTTTTTCATCATTTTTGAGGATTTGAAGAAAATTCTAAATTTCAAAAAACATGGGTTATAGCCCATCGTTTTTTGAATTTTTGAAAAAAATGTTATCCTCATTTTTCATCATTTTTGAACATGGGCTATAGCCCCTACCGTACGGCATACTATAGCACGCCGTTTTTCATCATTTTTGAGGATTTGAAGAAAATTCAAAATTTCAAAAAACATGGGTTATAGCCCATCGTTTTTTGAATTTTTGAAAAAAAAATTATCCTCATTTTTCATCATTTTTGAACATGGGCTATAGCCCCTACCGTACGGCATACTATAGCACGCCGTTTTTCATCATTTTTGAGGATTTGAAGAAAATTCAAAATTTCAAAAAACATGGGTTATAGCCCATCGTTTTTTGAATTTTTGAAAAAAATGTTATCCTCATTTTTCATCATTTTTGAACATGGGCTATAGCCCCTACCGTACGGCATACTATAGCACGCCGTTTTTCATCATTTTTGAGGATTTGAAGAAAATTCAAAATTTCAAAAAACATGGGTTATAGCCCATCGTTTTTTGAATTTTTGAAAAAAATGTTATCCTCATTTTTCATCATTTTTGAACATGGGCTATAGCCCCTACCGTACGGCATACTATAGCACGCCGTTTTTCATCATTTTTGAGGATTTGAAGAAAATTCAAAATTTCAAAAAACATGGGTTATAGCCCATCGTTTTTTGAATTTTTGAAAAAAATGTTATCCTCATTTTTCATCATTTTTGAACATGGGCTATAGCCCCTACCGTACGGGATACTATAGCACGCCGTTTTTCATCATTTTTGAGGATTTGAAGAAAATTCAAAATTTCAAAAAACATGGGTTATAGCCCATCGTTTTTTGAATTTTTGAAAAAAATGTTATCCTCATTTTTCATCATTTTTGAACATGGGCTATAGCTCCTACCGTACGGCATACTATAGCACGCTGTTTTTCATCATTTTTGAGGATTTGAAGAAAATTCAAAATTTCAAAAAACATGGGTTATAGCCCATCGTTTTTTTAATTTTTGAAAAAAATGTTATCCTCATTTTTCATCATTTTTGAACATGGGCTATAGCCCCTACCGTACGGGATACTATAGCACGCCGTTTTTCATCATTTTTGAGGATTTGAAGAAAATTCAAAATTTCAAAAAACATGGGTTATAGCCCAACGTTTTTTGAATTTTTGAAAAAAAATTATCCTCATTTTTCATCATTTTTGAACATGGGCTATAGCTCCTACCGTACGGCATACTATAGCACGCCGTTTTTCATCATTTTTGAGGATTTGAAGAAAATTCAAAATTTCAAAAAACATGGGTTATAGCCCAACGTTTTTTGAATCTTTGAAAAAAAATTATCCTCATTTTTCATCATTTTTGAACATGGGCTATAGCTCCTACCGTACGGCATACTATAGCACGCCGTTTTTCATCATTTTTGAGGATTTGAAGAAAATTCAAAATTTCAAAAAACATGGGTTATAGCCCATCGTTTTTTGATTTTTTGAAAAAAATGTTATCCTCATTTTTCATCATTTTTGAACATGGGCTATAGCCCCTACCGTACGGCATACTATAGCACACCGTTTTTCATCATTTTTGAGGATTTGAAGGAAATTCAAAATTTCAAAAAACATGGGTTATAGCCCATTGTTTTTTGAATTTTTGAAAAAAATGTTATCCTCATTTTTCATCATTTTTGAACATGGGCTATAGCCCCTACCGTACGGCATACTATAGCACGCCGTTTTTCATCATTTTTGAGGATTTGAAGAAAATTCAAAATTTCAAAAAACATGGGTTATAGCCCATCGTTTTTTGAATTTTTGAAAAAAATGTTATCCTCATTTTTCATCATTTTTGAACATGGGCTATAGCCCCTACCGTACGGCATACTATAGCACGCCGTTTTTCATCATGTTTGAGGATTTGAAGAAAATTCAAAATTTCAAAAAACATGGGTTATAGCCCATCGTTTTTTGAATTTTTGAAAAAAATGTTATCCTCATTTTTCATCATTTTTTAACATGGGCTATAGCTCCTACCGTACGGCATACTATAGCACGCCGTTTTTCATCATTTTTGAGGATTTGAAGAAAATTCAAAATTTCAAAAAACATGGGTTATAGCCCATCGTTTTTTTAATTTTTGAAAAAAATGTTATCCTCATTTTTCATCATTTTTGAACATGGGCTATAGCCCCTACCGTACGGCATACTATAGCACGCCGTTTTTCATCATTTTTGAGGATTTGAAGAAAATTCAAAATTTCAAAAAACATGGGTTATAGCCCATTGTTTTTGAATTTTTGAAAAAAATGTTATCCTCATTTTTCATCATTTTTGAACATGGGCTATAGCCCCTACCGTACGGCATACTATAGCACGCCGTTTTTCATCATTTTTGAGGATTTGAAGAAAATTCAAAATTTCAAAAAACATGGGTTATAGCCCATCGTTTTTTGAATTTTTGAAAAAAATGTTATCCTCATTTTTCATCATTTTTGAACATGGGCTATAGCCCCTACCGTACGGCATACTATAGCACGCCGTTTTTCATCATTTTTGAGGATTTGAAGAAAATTCATAATTTCAAAAAACATGGGTTATAGCCCATCGTTTTTTGAATTTTTGAAAAAAATGTTATCCTCATTTTTCATCATTTTTGAACATGGGCTATAGCCCCTACCGTACGGCATACTATAGCACGCCGTTTTTCATCATTTTTGAGGATTTGAAGAAAATTCAAAATTTCAAAAAACATGGGTTATAGCCCATCGTTTTTTGAATTTTTGAAAAAAAAGTTATCCTCATTTTTCATCATTTTTTAACATGGGCTATAGCTCCTACCGTACGGCATACTATAGCACGCCGTTTTTCATCATTTTTGAGGATTTGAAGAAAATTCAAAATTTCAAAAAACATGGGTTATAGCCCATCGTTTTTTTAATTTTTGAAAAAAATGTTATCCTCATTTTTCATCATTTTTGAACATGGGCTATAGCCCCTACCGTACGGCATACTATAGCACGCCGTTTTTCATCATTTTTGAGGATTTGAAGAAAATTCAAAATTTCAAAAAACATGGGTTATAGCCCATTGTTTTTGAATTTTTGAAAAAAATGTTATCCTCATTTTTCATCATTTTTGAACATGGGCTATAGCCCCTACCGTACGGCATACTATAGCACGCCGTTTTTCATCATTTTTGAGGATTTGAAGAAAATTCAAAATTTCAAAAAACATGGGTTATAGCCCATCGTTTTTTGAATTTTTGAAAAAAATGTTATCCTCATTTTTCATCATTTTTGAACATGGGCTATAGCCCCTACCGTACGGCATACTATAGCACGCCGTTTTTCATCATTTTTGAGGATTTGAAGAAAATTCATAATTTCAAAAAACATGGGTTATAGCCCATCGTTTTTTGAATTTTTGAAAAAAATGTTATCCTCATTTTTCATCATTTTTGAACATGGGCTATAGCCCCTACCGTACGGCATACTATAGCACGCCGTTTTTCATCATTTTTGAGGATTTGAAGAAAATTCAAAATTTCAAAAAACATGGGTTATAGCCCATCGTTTTTTGATTTTTTGAAAAAAATGTTATCCTCATTTTTCATCATTTTTGAACATGGGCTATAGCCCCTACCGTACGGCATACTATAGCACGCCGTTTTTCATCATTTTTGAGGATTTGAAGAAAATTCAAAATTTCAAAAAACATGGGTTATAGCCCATCGTTTTTTGAATTTTTGAAAAAAATGTTATCCTCATTTTTCATCATTTTTGAACATGGGCTATAGCCCCTACCGTACGGCATACTATAGCACGCCGTTTTTCATCATGTTTGAGGATTTGAAGAAAATTCAAAATTTCAAAAAACATGGGTTATAGCCCATCGTTTTTTGAATTTTTGAAAAAAATGTTATCCTCATTTTTCATCATTTTTGAACATGGGCTATAGCCCCTACCGTACGGCATACTATAGCACGCCGTTTTTCATCATTTTTGAGGATTTGAAGAAAATTCAAAATTTCAAAAAACATGGGTTATAGCCCATCGTTTTTTGAATTTTTGAAAAAAATGTTATCCTCATTTTTCATCATTTTTGAACATGGGCTATAGCCCCTACCGTACGGCATACTATAGCACGCCGTTTTTCATCATGTTTGAGGATTTGAAGAAAATTCAAAATTTCAAAAAACATGGGTTATAGCCCATCGTTTTTTGAATTTTTGAAAAAAATGTTATCCTCATTTTTCATCATTTTTGAACATGGGCTATAGCCCCTACCGTACGGCATACTATAGCACGCCGTTTTTCATCATGTTTGAGGATTTGAAGAAAATTCAAAATTTCAAAAAACATGGGTTATAGCCCATCGTTTTTTGAATTTTTGAAAAAAATGTTATCCTCATTTTTCATCATTTTTTAACATGGGCTATAGCTCCTACCGTACGGCATACTATAGCACGCCGTTTTTCATCATTTTTGAGGATTTGAAGAAAATTCAAAATTTCAAAAAACATGGGTTATAGCCCATCGTTTTTTTAATTTTTGAAAAAAATGTTATCCTCATTTTTCATCATTTTTGAACATGGGCTATAGCCCCTACCGTACAGCATACTATAGCACGCCGTTTTTCATCATTTTTGAGGATTTGAAGAAAATTCAAAATTTCAAAAAACATGGGTTATAGCCCATTGTTTTTGAATTTTTGAAAAAAATGTTATCCTCATTTTTCATCATTTTTGAACATGGGCTATAGCCCCTACCGTACGGCATACTATAGCACGCCGTTTTTCATCATTTTTGAGGATTTGAAGAAAATTCAAAATTTCAAAAAACATGGGTTATAGCCCATCGTTTTTTGAATTTTTGAAAAAAATGTTATCCTCATTTTTCATCATTTTTGAACATGGGCTATAGCCCCTACCGTACGGCATACTATAGCACGCCGTTTTTCATCATTTTTGAGGATTTGAAGAAAATTAAAAATTTCAAAAAACATGGGTTATAGCCCATCGTTTTTTGAATTTTTGAAAAAAATGTTATCCTCATTTTTCATCATTTTTGAACATGGGCTATAGCCCCTACCGTACGGCATACTATAGCACGCCGTTTTTCATCATTTTTGAGGATTTGAAGGAAATTCAAAATTTCAAAAAACATGGGTTATAGCCCATTGTTTTTTGAATTTTTGAAAAAAATGTTATCCTCATTTTTCATCATTTTTGAACATGGGCTATAGCCCCTACCGTAAGGCATACTATAGCACGCCGTTTTTCATCATTTTTGAGGATTTGAAGAAAATTCAAAATTTCAAAAAACATGGGTTATAGCCCATCGTTTTTTGAATTTTTGAAAAAAATGTTATCCTCATTTTTCATCATTTTTGAACATGGGCTATAGCCCCTACCGTACGGCATACTATAGCACGCCGTTTTTCATCATGTTTGAGGATTTGAAGAAAATTCAAAATTTCAAAAAACATGGGTTATAGCCCATCGTTTTTTGAATTTTTGAAAAAAATGTTATCCTCATTTTTCATCATTTTTTAACATGGGCTATAGCTCCTACCGTACGGCATACTATAGCACGCCGTTTTTCATCATTTTTGAGGATTTGAAGAAAATTCAAAATTTCAAAAAACATGGGTTATAGCCCATCGTTTTTTGAATTATTGAAAAAAATGTTATCCTCATTTTTCATCATTTTTGAACATGGGCTATAGCTCCTACCGTACGGCATACTATAGCACGCCGTTTTTCATCATTTTTGAGGATTTGAAGAAAATTCAAAATTTCAAAAAACATGGGTTATAGCCCATCGTTTTTTTAATTTTTGAAAAAAATGTTATCCTAATTTTTCATCATTTTTGAACATGGGCTATAGCCCCTACCGTACGGCATACTATAGCACGCCGTTTTTCATCATTTTTGAGGATTTGATGAAAATTCAAAATTTCAAAAAACATGAGTTATAGCCCATCGTTTTTTTGAATTTTTGAAAAAAATGTTATCCTCATTTTTCATCATTTTTGAACATGGGCTATAGCTCCTACCGTACGGCATACTATAGCACGCCGTTTTTCATCATTTTTGAGGATTTGAAGAAAATTCAAAATTTCAAAAAACATGGGTTATAGCCCATCGTTTTTTGAATTTTTGAAAAAAATGTTATCCTCATTTTTCATCATTTTTGAACATGGGCTATAGCCCCTACCGTACGGCATTTGTAAGTGTAAGGCTTAATTGGGTCGTCCACTCACAGTTAACAGTCTTTGTATTGAGTTTGTGCTTGAAATGTAGGCCTACTGTAATTCTGCAAACTGTTAATAAATATTTCAATCAATCAATCAATCAAAATTGACATTTCAACTATTGATCAGACGCTGTGCATTGACGACACCTAGTGGTGATTCATTTTAATTGCATGCATGCAGAGAAATCACAACATTGTGAGACGCACTGGGTCGTTGCCATGTTTTGCCACGGAAACCAGCGACCTGCCTTGTGTAAGTAAGTAAGTAAATTTTATTTATAAAGCACCTTTCTTAACAATGTTACAAAGTGCTGTACAGTGACACAATAAAATCAATCATAATTAAAACAGGACAGTACAACAAGCAAATAAGAACAACATAATCAAGTCAAATAAAATCAGAAAAATGTTCCCGAAATAAAAACGTTTTCAGTGGACGAAGCCAGGCTTGATACGAGCAGACGTGGCAACGCGATCGAAACACAGGGGCAATCTCCCGTTGGCCGAGAGGTTGGAACTCACGGGCCAATGGGAGCCTGTGTCGTGTAATTTCTCCCTTTACACTGACTATAATTCTATCTATTTGAGACAGAAACGGCTAAGCAATACGGCAGGCTGTAGGCTGTAGTCAAAAGCACCGGACGAATGAAGTCAGGCAGAGAGTTTTCTGAAGTGTAGTGTAGAGTCGATCATTTTATTGCAACCGAGACCAAGACAGAGAGCTTCGCCATTGTCCCTGAGCCTGGAGCTCAGGGACTCCCTCGTACTGAACAGCTGCCGCGGCCAGTTTAAGACTCCCTAAACCTTGCATTTTACAGGACATATATACAGTGTTTTTGCATAGACACAGATATACGGAGGTGGAGACTGAAACTTTACATACCGGTATTCATCAACATATTGCCACTTGGTAAGCAAAGGTCTCTCCTGGATACAATAGAATGCTAAGTTCCCTATCACACCTGGCCAGGCCAAGCTACTTGACTAAGGCCCACGACACCTTGACTTTAAATATCAAAGACAGGCCTCTGCAGACACAGTGACTGCAGATAGTGACAGTTGACTTATTTAGCATGCCCTTAGCACAGTGACCAAATGTATAAGTCGGACATTTTAACATGGCTTATATATGAATATCATGAAATATAGATACCACACCTGCATGCTTTTGGGCGGCCAATAAGGGCAGGGGTGAAACAGAGAGAATTGTTCCGGATCCTTAACATCAACTAGCACAGAAAAGCTGTGTTGTAGTAACCAGCAGATAGCTCAGTGTGATGAGTGTCTGTGTTTGTGATCCACAGGTCCAGGGTTCAAATCCCACATTATTCATGTGTCTCTGTGATGCTTTGCTTTGCACACTGACTTTCAGAAGGACAACTTTAAAGCAGCACAGAAATTCCCAATGATTGTGTGCCTCAGTGGACCAACGGATAAGTCAAATGATATCCGTAGTATACCTAGTAGAAGTGTGCCGGTTCGAACCCCGACATACTCAAATCTTTACTGACACTTTGCATTCCACACTAACATCAACTAGCACAGAAAAGCTGTGTTGTAGTAACCAGCAGTTAGCTCAGTGTGATGAGTGGCTGTACTTAGTTGTGATCCACAGGTCCACGGTTCAAATCCCACATTATTCATGTGTCTCTGTGATGCTTTGCTTTGCACACTGACTTTCTTGAATAAAAAATAAAAACTCAAAAGCACCAGGAGACATCTGCTGAATGCCCCAAGGTGCCTTGGCTCAATGGTGTGGAGCGCTTGACCCAGTTGCCAGCTTCAGACAGTTGGCCGGTTCAAGTCCCATGTCATGACATCAAGGTGCTGGGAAGGACCATCGGGAGACGGTGCTCTCTCCCCCTGTTTCCTGAAAAGTAACGGTTGGGGGTTATGCCGTACGATATAGGCTATAGCCCACTGTCCAAAATGATGAGAAACGAGGATAACTTTTTCTTTCAAAATTTCAAAAAACATGGGCTATAACCCATCGTTTTTTTTCATTTATTCCGCAATTTCCGCAATTTCCTTTTCCACAATTTCCATTTCCGCAATTTCCATTTCCACAATTTCCATTTCCGCAATTACAATTTCCGCAATTTCCGCAATTTCCATTTCCGCAATTTTGTAATTTCCATTTCCGCAATTTCCATTTCCGCAATTTTGCAATTTCCGCAATTTCCATTTCCGCAATTTCCGCAATTACAATTTCCGCAATTTCCGCAATTTTGCAATTTCCGCAATTTCCATTTCCGCAATTTCCGCAATTTGCGGAAATTGCGGAATAAATGAAAAAAAAAAAAAAAACGATGGGTTATAGCCCATGTTTTTTGAAATTTTGAAAAAAAAAATTATCCTCGTTTCTCATCATTTTGGACGGTGGGCTATAGCCTATATCGTACGGCATAACCCCCAACCGTTACTTTTCAGGAAACAGGGGGAGAGAGCACCGTCTCCCGATGGTCCTTCCCAGCACCTTGATGTCATGACATGGGACTTGAACCGGCCAACTGTCTGAAGCTGGCAACTGGGTCAAGCGCTCCACACCATTGAGCCAAGGCACCTTGGGGCATTCAGCAGATGTCTCCTGGTGCTTTTGAGTTTTTATTTTTTATTCAAGAAAGTCAGTGTGCAAAGCAAAGCATCACAGAGACACATGAATAATGTGGGATTTGAACCGTGGACCTGTGGATCACAACTAAGTACAGCCACTCATCACACTGAGCTAACTGCTGGTTACTACAACACAGCTTTTCTGTGCTAGTTGATGTTAGTGTGGAATGCAAAGTGTCAGTAAAGATTTGAGTATGTCGGGGTTCGAACCGGCACACTTCTACTAGGTATACTACGGATATCATTTGACTTATCCGTTGGTCCACTGAGGCACACAATCATTGGGAATTTCTGTGCTGCTTTAAAGTTGTCCTTCTGAAAGTCAGTGTGCAAAGCAAAGCATCACAGAGACACATGAATAATGTGGGATTTGAACCCTGGACCTGTGGATCACAAACACAGACACTCATCACACTGAGCTATCTGCTGGTTACTACAACACAGCTTTTCTGTGCTAGTTGATGTTAAGGATCCGGAACAATTCTCTCTGTTTTACCCCTGCCCTTATTGGCCGCCCAAAAGCATGCAGGTGTGGTATCTATATTTCATGATATTCATATATAAGCCATGTTAAAATGTCCGACTTATACATTTGGTCACTGTGCTAAGGGCATGCTAAATAAGTCAACTGTCACTATCTGCAGTCACTGTGTCTGCAGAGGCCTGTCTTTGATATTTAAAGTCAAGGTGTCGTGGGCCTTAGTCAAGTAGCTTGGCCTGGCCAGGTGTGATAGGGAACTTAGCATTCTATTGTATCCAGGAGAGACCTTTGCTTACCAAGTGGCAATATGTTGATGAATACCAGTATGTAAAGTTTCAGTCTCCACCTCCGTATATCTGTGTCTATGCAAAAAAACTGTATATATGTCCTGTAAAATGCAAGGTTTAGGGAGTCTTAAACTGGCCGCGGCAGCTGTTCAGTACGAGGGAGTCCCTGAGCTCCAGGCTCAGGGACAATGGCGAAGCTCTCTGTCTTGGTCTCGGTTGCAATAAAATGATCGACTCTACACTACACTTCAGAAAACTCTCTGCCTGCCTTCATTCGTCCGGTGCTTTTGACTACAGCCTACAGCCTGCCGTATTGCTTAGCCGTTTCTGTCTCAAATAGATAGAATTATAGTCAGTGTAAAGGGAGAAATTACACGACACAGGCTCCCATTGGCCCGTGAGTTCCAACCTCTCGGCCAACGGGAGATTGCCCCTGTGTTTCGATCGCGTTGCCACGTCTGCTCGTATCAAGCCTGGCTTCGTCCACTGAAAACGTTTTTATTTCGGGAACATTTTTCTGATTTTATTTGACTTGATTATGTTGTTCTTATTTGCTTGTTGTACTGTCCTGTTTTAATTATGATTGATTTTATTGTGTCACTGTACAGCACTTTGTAACATTGTTAAGAAAGGTGCTTTATAAATAAAATTTACTTACTTACTTACACAAGGCAGGTCGCTGGTTTCCGTGGCAAAACATGGCAACGACCCAGTGCGTCTCACAATGTTGTGATTTCTCTGCATGCATGCAATTAAAATGAATGACCACTAGGTGTCGTCAATGCACAGCGTCTGATCAATAGTTGAAATGTCAATTTTGATTGATTGATTGAAATATTTATTAACAGTTTGCAGAATTACAGTAGGCCTACATTTCAAGCACAAACTCAATACAAAGACTGTTAACTGTGAGTGGACGACCCAATTAAGCCTTACACTTACAAATGCCGTACGGTAGGGGCTATAGCCCATGTTCAAAAATGATGAAAAATGAGGATAACATTTTTTTCAAAAATTCAAAAAACGATGGGCTATAACTCATGTTTTTTGAAATTTTGAATTTTCATCAAATCCTCAAAAATGATGAAAAACGGCGTGCTATAGTATGCCGTACGGTAGGGGCTATAGCCCATGTTCAAAAATGATGAAAAATGAGGATAACATTTTTTTCAAAAATTCAAAAAACGATGGGCTATAACCCATGTTTTTTGAAATTTTGAATTTTCTTCAAATCCTCAAAAATGATGAAAAACGGCGTGCTATAGTATGCCGTACGGTAGGAGCTATAGCCCATGTTCAAAAATGATGAAAAATGAGGATAATTTTTTTTTCAATAATTCAAAAAACGATGGGCTATAACCCATGTTTTTGAAATTTTGAATTTTCTTCAAATCCTCAAAAATGATGAAAAACGGCGTGCTATAGTATGCCGTACGGTAGGGGCTATAGCCCATGTTCAAAAATGATGAAAAATGAGGATAACATTTTTTTCAAAAATTCAAAAAACGATGGGCTATAACCCATGTTTTTTGAAATTTTGAATTTTCTTCAAATCCTCAAAAATGATGAAAAACGGCGTGCTATAGTATGCCGTACGGTAGGGGCTATAGCCCATGTTCAAAAATGATGAAAAATGAGGATAACATTTTTTTCAAAAATTCAAAAAACAATGGGCTATAACCCATGTTTTTTGAAATTTAGAATTTTCTTCAAATCCTCAAAAATGATGAAAAACGGCGTGCTATAGTATGCCGTACGGTAGGAGCTATAGCCCATGTTCAAAAATGATGAAAAATGAGGATAACATTTTTTTCAATAATTCAAAAAACGATGGGCTATAACCCATGTTTTTTGAAATTTTGAATTTTCTTCAAATCCTCAAAAATGATGAAAAACGGCGTGCTATAGTATGCCGTACGGTAGGGGCTATAGCCCATGTTCAAAAATGATGAAAAATGAGGATAACATTTTTTTCAAAAATTCAAAAAACGATGGGCTATAACCCATGTTTTTAGAAATTTTGAATTTTCTTCAAATCCTCAAAAATGATGAAAAACGGCGTGCTATAGTATGCCGTACGGTAGGGGCTATAGCCCATGTTCAAAAATGATGAAAAATGAGGATAATTTTTTTTTCAAAAATTCAAAAATTATGGGCTATAACCCATGTTTTTTGAAATTTTGAATTTTCTTCAAATCCTCAAAAATGATGAAAAACGGCGTGCTATAGTATGCCGTACGGTAGGGGCTATAGCCCATGTTCAAAAATGATGAAAAATGAGGATAACATTTTTTTCAAAAATTCAAAAAACGATGGGCTATAACCCAGGTTTTTTGAAATTTTGAATTTTCTTCAAATCCTCAAAAATGATGAAAAACGGCGTGCTATAGTATGCCGTACGGTAGGAGCTATAGCCCATGTTCAAAAATGATGAAAAATGAGGATAATTTTTTTTTCAAAAATTCAAAAAACGATGGGCTATAACCCATGTTTTTTGAAATTTTGAATTTTCTTCAAATCCTCAAAAATGATGAAAAACGGCGTGCTATAGTATGCCGTACGGTAGGGGCTATAGCCCATGTTCAAAAATGATGAAAAATGAGGATAACATTTTTTTCAAAAATTCAAAAAACGATGGGCTATAACCCATGTTTTTTGAAATTTTGAATTTTCTTCAAATCCTCAAAAATGATGAAAAACGGCGTGCTATAGTATGCCGTACGGTAGGGGCTATAGCCCATGTTCAAAAATGATGAAAAATGAGGATAACATTTTTTTCAAAAATTCAAAAAACAATGGGCTATAACCCATGTTTTTTGAAATTTTGAATTTTCTTCAAATCCTCAAAAATGATGAAAAACGGCGTGCTATAGTATGCCGTACGGTAGGGGCTATAGCCCATGTTCAAAAATGATGAAAAATGAGGATAACATTTTTTTCAAAAATTAAAAAAACGATGGGCTATAACCCATGTTTTTTGAAATTTTGAATTTTCTTCAAATCCTCAAAAATGATGAAAAACGGCGTGCTATAGTATGCCGTACGGTAGGGGCTATAGCCCATGTTCAAAAATGATGAAAAATGAGGATAACATTTTTTTCAAAAATTCAAAAAACGATGGGCTATAACCCATGTTTTTTGAAATTTTTAATTTTCTTCAAATCCTCAAAAATGATGAAAAACGGCGTGCTATAGTATGCCGTACGGTAGGGGCTATAGCCCATGTTCAAAAATGATGAAAAATGAGGATAACATTTTTTTTTTAAATTCAAAAAACGATAGGCTATAACCCATGTTTTTTGAAATTTTGAATTTTCTTCAAATCCTCAAAAATGATGAAAAACGGCGTGCTATAGTATGCCGTACGGTAGGGGCTATAGCCCATGTTAAAAAATGATGAAAAATGAGGATAACATTTTTTTCAAAAATTCAAAAAACGATGGGCTATAACCCATGTTTTTTGAAATTTTGAATTTTCTTCAAATCCTCAAAAATGATGAAAAACGGCGTGCTATAGTATGCCGTACAGTAGGGGCTATAGCCCATGTTCAAAAATGATGAAAAATGAGGATAACATTTTTTTCAAAATTCAAAAAACGATGGGCTATAACCCATGTTTTTTGAAATTTTGAATTTTCTTCAAATCCTCAAAAATGATGAAAAACGGCGTGCTATAGTATGCCGTACGGTAGGGGCTATAGCCCATGTTCAAAAATGATAAAAAATGAGGATAACATTTTTTTCAAAAATTAAAAAAACGATGGGCTATAACCCATGTTTTTTGAAATTTTGAATTTTCTTCAAATCCTCAAAAATGATGAAAAACGGCGTGCTATAGTATGCCGTACGGTAGGGGCTATAGCCCATGTTCAAAAATGATGAAAAATGAGGATAACATTTTTTTCAAAAATTCAAAAAACGATGGGCTATAACCCATGTTTTTTGAAATTTTGAATTTTCTTCAAATCCTCAAAAATGATGAAAAACGGCGTGCTATAGTATGCCGTACGGTAGGGGCTATAGCCCATGTTCAAAAATGATGAAAAATGAGGATAACATTTTTTTTTTAAATTCAAAAAACGATGGGCTATAACCCATGTTTTTTGAAATTTTGAATTTTCTTCAAATCCTCAAAAATGATGAAAAACGGCGTGCTATAGTATGCCGTACGGTAGGGGCTATAGCCCATGTTCAAAAATGATGAAAAATGAGGATAACATTTTTTTCAAAAATTAAAAAAACGATGGGCTATAACCCATGTTTTTTGAAATTTTGAATTTTCTTCAAATCCTCAAAAATGATGAAAAACGGCGTGCTATAGTATGCCGTACGGTAGGGGCTATAGCCCATGTTCAAAAATGATGAAAAATGAGGATAACATTTTTTTCAAAAATTCAAAAAACGATGGGCTATAACCCATGTTTTTTGAAATTTTGAATTTTCTTCAAATCCTCAAAAATGATGAAAAACGGCGTGCTATAGTATGCCGTACGGTAGGGGCTATAGCCCATGTTCAAAAATGATGAAAAATGAGGATAACATTTTTTTCAAAAATTCAAAAAACGATGGGCTATAACCCATGTTTTTTGAAATTTTGAATTTTCTTCAAATCCTCAAAAATGATGAAAAACGGCGTGCTATAGTATGCCGTACGGTAGGGGCTATAGCCCATGTTCAAAAATGATGAAAAATGAGGATAACATTTTTTTCAAAAATTCAAAAAACGATGGGCTATAACCCATGTTTTTTGAAATTTTGAATTTTCTTCAAATCCTCAAAAATGATGAAAAACGGCGTGCTATAGTATGCCGTACGGTAGGGGCTATAGCCCATGTTCAAAAATGATGAAAAATGAGGATAACATTTTTTTCAAAAATTCAAAAACAATGGGATATAACCCATGTTTTTTGAAATTTTGAATTTTCTTCAAATCCTCAAAAATGATGAAAAACGGCGTGCTATAGTATGCCGTACGGTAGGGGCTATAGCCCATGTTCAAAAATGATGAAAAATGAGGATAAGATTTTTTTCAAAAATTCAAAAAACGATGGGCTATAACCCATGTTTTTTGAAATTTTGAATTTTCTTCAAATCCTCAAAAATGATGAAAAACGGCATGCTATAGTATGCCGTACGGTAGGAGCTATAGCCCATGTTCAAAAATGATGAAAAATGAGGATAATTTTTTTTTCAAAAATTCAAAAAACGATGGGCTATAATCCATGTTTTTTTAAATTTTGAATTTTCTTCAAATCCTCAAAAATGATGAAAAAACGGCGTGCTATAGTATGCCGTACGGTAGGGGCTATAGCCCATGTTCAAAAATGATGAAAAATGAGGATAACATTTTTTTCAAAAATTAAAAAAACGATGGGCTATAACCCATGTTTTTGAAATTTTGAATTTTCTTCAAATCCTCAAAAATGATGAAAAACGGCGTGCTATAGTATGCCGTACGGTAGGAGCTATAGCCCATGTTCAAAAATGATGAAAAATGAGGATAACATTTTTTTCAAAAATTCAAAAAACGATGGGCTATAACCCATGTTTTTTGAAATTTTGAATTTTCTTCAAATCGTCAAAAATGATGAAAAACGGCGTGCTATAGTATGCCGTACGGTAGGGGCTATAGCCCATGTTCAAAAATGATGAAAAATGAGGATAACATTTTTTTCAAAAATTCAAAAAACGATGGGCTATAACCCATGTTTTTTGAAATTTTGAATTTTCTTCAAATCCTCAAAAATGATGAAAAACGGCGTGCTATAGTATGCCGTACGGTAGGGGCTATAGCCCATGTTCAAAAATGATGAAAAATGAGGATAATTTTTTTTTCAAAAATTCAAAAAACAATGGGCTATAACCCATGTTTTTTGAAATTTTGAATTTTCTTCAAATCCTCAAAAATGATGAAAAACGGCGTGCTATAGTATGCCGTACGGTAGGGGCTATAGCCCATGTTCAAAAATGATGAAAAATGAGGATAACATTTTTTTCAAAAATTAAAAAAACGATGGGCTATAACCCATGTTTTTTGAAATTTTGAATTTTCTTCAAATCCTCAAAAATGATGAAAAACGGCGTGCTATAGTATGCCGTACGGTAGGGGCTATAGCCCATGTTCAAAAATGATGAAATATGAGGATAACATTTTTTTCAAAAATTCAAAAAACGATGGGCTATAACCCATGTTTTTTGAAATTTTGAATTTTCTTCAAATCCTCAAAAATGATGAAAAACGGCGTGCTATAGTATGCCGTACGGTAGGGGCTATAGCCCATGTTCAAAAATGATGAAAAATGAGGATAACATTTTTTTTTTAAATTCAAAAAACGATGGGCTATAACTCATGTTTTTTGAAATTTTGAATTTTCTTCAAATCCTCAAAAATGATGAAAAACGGCGTGCTATAGTATGCCGTACGGTAGGGGCTATAGCCCATGTTCAAAAATGATGAAAAATGAGGATAACATTTTTTTCAAAAATTAAAAAAACGATGGGCTATAACCCATGTTTTTTGAAATTTTGAATTTTCTTCAAATCCTCAAAAATGATGAAAAACGGCGTGCTATAGTATGCCGTACGGTAGGGGCTATAGCCCATGTTCAAAAATGATGAAAAATGAGGATAACATTTTTTTCAAAAATTCAAAAAACGATGGGCTATAACCCATGTTTTTTGAAATTTTGAATTTTCTTCAAATCCTCAAAAATGATGAAAAACGGCGTGCTATAGTATGCCGTACGGTAGGGGCTATAGCCCATGTTCAAAAATGATGAAAAATGAGGATAACATTTTTTTCAAAAATTCAAAAAACGATGGGCTATAACCCATGTTTTTTGAAATTTTGAATTTTCTTCAAATCCTCAAAAATGATGAAAAACGGCGTGCTATAGTATGCCGTACGGTAGGGGCTATAGCCCATGTTCAAAAATGATGAAAAATGAGGATAACATTTTTTTCAAAAATTCAAAAAACGATGGGCTATAACCCATGTTTTTTGAAATTTTGAATTTTCTTCAAATCCTCAAAAATGATGAAAAACGGCGTGCTATAGTATGCCGTACGGTAGGGGCTATAGCCCATGTTCAAAAATGATGAAAAATGAGGATAACATTTTTTTCAAAAATTCAAAAACAATGGGCTATAACCCATGTTTTTTGAAATTTTGAATTTTCTTCAAATCCTCAAAAATGATGAAAAACGGCGTGCTATAGTATGCCGTACGGTAGGGGCTATAGCCCATGTTCAAAAATGATGAAAAATGAGGATAAGATTTTTTTCAAAAATTCAAAAAACGATGGGCTATAACCCATGTTTTTTGAAATTTTGAATTTTCTTCAAATCCTCAAAAATGATGAAAAACGGCATGCTATAGTATGCCGTACGGTAGGAGCTATAGCCCATGTTCAAAAATGATGAAAAATGAGGATAATTTTTTTTTCAAAAATTCAAAAAACGATGGGCTATAATCCATGTTTTTTTAAATTTTGAATTTTCTTCAAATCCTCAAAAATGATGAAAAAACGGCGTGCTATAGTATGCCGTACGGTAGGGGCTATAGCCCATGTTCAAAAATGATGAAAAATGAGGATAACATTTTTTTCAAAAATAAAAAAAACGATGGGCTATAACCCATGTTTTTGAAATTTTGAATTTTCTTCAAATCCTCAAAAATGATGAAAAACGGCGTGCTATAGTATGCCGTACGGTAGGAGCTATAGCCCATGTTCAAAAATGATGAAAAATGAGGATAACATTTTTTTCAAAAATTCAAAAAACGATGGGCTATAACCCATGTTTTTTGAAATTTTGAATTTTCTTCAAATCGTCAAAAATGATGAAAAACGGCGTGCTATAGTATGCCGTACGGTAGGGGCTATAGCCCATGTTCAAAAATGATGAAAAATGAGGATAACATTTTTTTCAAAAATTCAAAAAACGATGGGCTATAACCCATGTTTTTTGAAATTTTGAATTTTCTTCAAATCCTCAAAAATGATGAAAAACGGCGTGCTATAGTATGCCGTACGGTAGGGGCTATAGCCCATGTTCAAAAATGATGAAAAATGAGGATAATTTTTTTTTCAAAAATTCAAAAAACAATGGGCTATAACCCATGTTTTTTGAAATTTTGAATTTTCTTCAAATCCTCAAAAATGATGAAAAACGGCGTGCTATAGTATGCCGTACGGTAGGGGCTATAGCCCATGTTCAAAAATGATGAAAAATGAGGATAACATTTTTTTCAAAAATTAAAAAAACGATGGGCTATAACCCATGTTTTTTGAAATTTTGAATTTTCTTCAAATCCTCAAAAATGATGAAAAACGGCGTGCTATAGTATGCCGTACGGTAGGGGCTATAGCCCATGTTCAAAAATGATGAAAAATGAGGATAACATTTTTTTCAAAAATTCAAAAAACGATGGGCTATAACCCATGTTTTTTGAAATTTTGAATTTTCTTCAAATCCTCAAAAATGATGAAAAACGGCGTGCTATAGTATGCCGTACGGTAGGGGCTATAGCCCATGTTCAAAAATGATGAAAAATGAGGATAACATTTTTTTCAAAATTTCAAAAAACGATGGGCTATAACCCATGTTTTTTGAAATTTTGAATTTTCTTCAAATCCTCAAAAATGATGAAAAACGGCGTGCTATAGTATGCCGTACGATATGGGCTATAGCCCATGGTCCAAAATGATGAGAAACGAGAATAACTTTTTTTGACATGCGATGCGATGTGTAAAAGCGATGGTCCGACAACAGAAGGTGCATGTCATTAGATTTTTAGATGGAAAAAACTGCTTTCTTTCAAACTTTTACAAATTATCCAGAATGAATGACACCTGGTGGTGTTGTAATAATGAGATTTAGCCTTGCAGACCCAAACTAAAGAATATGTCCACATTTCCATATATAAGACCTGAACCACACCCCAGTGTCTGTACATAGTCATAACTACATAACTACTCAGCTGCATAAGCCTATGTAGATGTTTCTGACGCAGGATGTCACTGAAAGTACTGCCATCTGCTTGTTAGATATTTACTTGCTCAAGCAGAGCGTGCAAGTAATGTTATTAGTCAGGTGCGTATGTCCCTTAGCAGCATATGATATGACGTCATATGCTGGCACGGGACATACGGAAGCAGACCATGCAAGTATGTTTTCCGTCATGCTACCAAGCGTAAGTCCCATGACGTGATGAAGATATGTACCAATGCCAGGGTATAATTGGTTATCGATGGTGACGTAATATGTTTCAGTGTCGGGTGGATTAAAGGGACATACGCATCAAACCACCCGAGTAACCACAGTATACCACTAATCAACTCAGAAATTACTTACATAGACAATTAGACATACGTATGAGCATATGACGTGATGAAGATATGTACCAATGCCAGGGTATAATTGGTTTACGATGGTGACGTAATGATGATATGTTTCAGTGTCGGGTGGATTAAAGGGACATACGCATCAAACAACCAGAGTAACCACAGTATATCACTAATCAACTCACAAATTACATATACATATGAGCATATGATGTGATGAAGATGTAGACACACACACACACACACAGCCGATCCTGGACCCTTCTAAAACGATGGGACTGTATTTCCTTTATATTTTAAAATACTACTTTTTTTCTAGTTCATTGAACTAATACTAATTGATTTAATTCATAATTTTCTCAAACAGTTTTTCCTTTGTGGGTCCGCAGCCAGAGACTATGGTCATTTGGTGGTTCTTTGAATTTGCTGTTGGCTGCAGAATTAGGGAACCCATGTGCTTTTAGAGTCTACACTACAGTATAACCGATAACAGCAGAAAATGGTTCATGCACGTTAAGCATTTTATGCTGTCTAGCATTTGTTTAGGAACTGTCAACAAACAATACAGACAGTAATTGTTGTTAAATGACTTGTATTTGACTATTCTGTACAGTATTACTGTATATAAACATAGTGGTAATGCATAGAAATGAGACTAAACGGCAAGAAAAAATCCATCTCTTCAATTTAGAGGAAAATGAGAGTGCAGTCTCAAACATTGGCATCATTCTTTACAAAGAACACACCATTTCCACCAAACAGGGCACCAAGAGAGAAACATCTCAACATCTGAAGAAACAACTCAAACAAAAGATTGAAATGAATTGATTCTGAGGCTAGAACAAATTATACAGCACACTGCCAAAAGCCAGAATTCTAAACATGTGTAATACTATATTAAAAAACGAAACTCTTTCAGGGATTAAAATAAAACGAAAAAAAGACTCAATCACATAACTTCCTGTTTTTCTTCAAGGTTTTCAACAGCGTTTCAGAGTGATGTGTGTATTTCAGGCTTGGGGGTGTCTTCCAGGTTCGGTTTGATGGTGGAATGCTCCTCTGGTTTGACAATGGCCTTCTCCAAAGACACAGCCTCAGAAATGACCTGTACACACAGTGGCGTAAAGTAACACGTTCATTTACTCAAGTACTGTACTTAAAGGACCACTTCACCACTTTTCAACCTATCTTCATAGAATAGGTCCTCACTAATAATCATGAAAAAATGGCGTCTACAATATGGCGCAAATATTTTGTACTCAGTCTGTGTCTCATAGGAGGGCTGTGGGAAGTTCAGAAACCGTCCTCCAGTGACATCATCGATGGGGAATACAAGCTAATAGAAACTGCAGACTTTCTAGTCCTGAAAAGTTGCAATGCGAAAATGGAAGCCATCGTTCGAAAAATCTGCCTAATGATGATGTCACTGGAGGACGGTTTCTAAACTGCCTACAGCCCTCCGTTCCATTTTATCATGATTATTAGTGAGGACCTATTATATGAAGATAGGTTGTAAAGTGGTGAAGTGGTCCTTTAAGTATAATTTTATGGGAATTGTTTGTTTACTTCACTGGACTATTTCCAATTTTCTGTATTTTACTTTTTACTTCTACTCCACTTAGTCCACTACATCTCAGGGGCAAATATGATACTTTTAATATACTACTATTATTATTGCTATAGTTACTTTGTAGATACAAAAAATACATTAAAAATTCAGCCCTATAGTTAAATCATATTTACCTCAACTTTTTTTTGCCTCAGATGATACCTCATCATCTGTTCTTTTGACAGTAGAAAAAAGTGAGGGGCGCTCTTATCATCATACATCATCATGAATCATCTCATACTGGCCAATCAGAATGCCTGTTGCCTCTGATTGGTTAGCTGATTTGGAGGGAGGGCAGAATCCGTTTTACCGGCCCGGCAGGCCGGCCGGTAAACAGGGCCGGCCGGTCCTTAAAAGGGCCGGCCGGTCCTTAAAAGGGCCGGCCGGTCCTTAAAAGGGCCGGCCGGTCCTTAAAAGGGCCGGCCGGTAAAAAGGGCCGGTAAAAAGGGCCGGCCGGTCCTTAAAAGGGCCGGCCGGTCCTTAAAAGGGCCGGCCGGTCCTTAAAAGGGCCGGCCGGTAAAAAGGGCCGGTAAAAAGGGCCGGCCGGTCCTTAAAAGGGCCGGCCGGTCCTTAAAAGGGCCGGCCGGTCTTAAAAGGGCCGGCCGGTCCTTAAAAGGGCCGGCCGGTTGTAAAAAGGGCCGGCCGGTCGTTTTAAGGGTCGGCCGGCCGGATTTTTTTTTTTTTTTTTTTTTTTTTTTTTTCCCAAGTTAATTTTTTTTTTTTGGTAACTCTGTCATTTCTCAACCGTTTTGGATGGGGGTGGTCTCATTTGAATCGTGCCGCCCCCCCGGGGGCATCCTTGGGGGTCTCAAAGTTGGGGGACCCCCCGGGACCCCCAGGGACCCCCAAATGGTAACTCTGTCATTTCTCTACCGTTTTGGATGGGGGTGGTCTCATTTGAATCGTGTTGCGTTCCCGGGGGCGTCTTTGGGGGTCTCAAGGTTCGGGGACCCCCCGGGGACCCCCAGGGACCCCCAAATGGTAACTCTGTCATTTCTCTACCGTTTTGGATGGGGGTGGTCTCATTTGAATCGTGTTGCGTTCCCGGGGGCGTCTTTGGGGGTCTCAAGGTTCGGGGACCCCCCGGGGACCCCCAGGGACCCCCAAATGGTAACTCTGTCATTTCTCTACCGTTTTGGATGGGGGTGGTCTCATTTCAATCGTGTTGCGTTCCCGGGGGCGTCTTTGGGGGTCTCAAGGTTCGGGGACCCCCCGGGGACCCCCAGGGACCCCCAAATGGTAACTCTGTCATTTCTCTACCGTTTTGGATGGGGGTGGTCTCATTTGAATCGTGTTGCGTTCCCGGGGGCGTCTTTGGGGGTCTCAAGGTTCGGGGACCCCCCGGGGACCCCCAGGGACCCCCAAATGGTAACTCTGTCATTTCTCTACCGTTTTGGATGGGGGTGGTCTCATTTGAATCGTGCCGCCCCCCCGGGGGCATCCTTGGGGGTCTCAAAGTTGGGGGACCCCCCGGGACCCCCAGGGACCCCCAAATGGTAACTCTGTCATTTCTCTACCGTTTTGGATGGGGGTGGTCTCATTTGAATCGTGTCGCCCCCCCGGGGGCATCCTTGGGGGTCTCAAAGTTGGGGGACCCCCAGGGACCCCCAAATGGTAACTCTGTCATTTCTCTACTGTTTTGGATGGGGGTGGTCTCATTTGAATCGTGTTGCGTTCCCGGGGGCGTCTTTGGGGGTCTCAAGGTTCGGGGACCTCAATTCATATCAAATTCACATAATAATATTAAGACAATGACAATTTCTTGAACGCAATGTAATTCAAAACATGTCACATTACATTTCATTTCAAACACATTTTACATAATGAAGCATACAGCACAAGTGAAACATCTTGTCATATTTGAAAAAAAAAATGTTTCAAAAAATAATCCACATTTTTTCAAAACATTTCAGCAGTTTTAGGACTCCCTGTCACGAGTTGGCGGCCTCCCTGAAAAATCACAACGTCCGATGCGCCCTGTATAATTAATAATAATAATAACTGTATAATTCATCATAGAAAATGTATGAATAAATATTAACACAATTTTTGCCTTGACATTTAGTCTAAATTAACTTTAAGAGGATTTGATTTTTAAAATGCTGTTATACAAATTAAATGCATCATGATTAAATAAATGACAATTTGAATTGAATGTCAATAAATCCATTACAATGAAAATGATGAGTGAGTAAGTGCAACAAGCTAACCCCCACGTCCAAAAAAGTAGATAAATGACAGAGTTACAATTTGGGGGTCCCTGAGACCTTGAGACCCCCAAAGACGCCCCCGGGGGGGCGAGACGATTCAAATGAGACCACCCCCGTCCAAAACGGTAGAGAAATGACAGTTACCATTTGGGGGTCCCTGGGGGTCCCTGGGGGCCCCCCAACCTTGAGACCCCCAAAGACTCCCCCGGGGACGCGACACGATTCAAATGAGACCACCCCCATCCAAAACGGTTGAGAAATGACAGAGTTACCATTTGGGGGTCCCTGGGGGTCCCTGGGGGCCCCCCAACCTTGAGACCCCCAAAGACTCCCCCGGGGACGCGACACGATTCAAATGAGACCACCCCCATCCAAAACGGTTGAGAAATGACAGAGTTACCATTTGGGGGTCCCTGGGGGTCCCGGGGGGTCCCCCAACTTTGAGACCCCCAAGGATGCCCCCGGGGGGGCGGCACGATTCAAATGAGACCACCCCCATCCAAAACGGTTGAGAAATGACAGAGTTACCATTTGGGGGTCCCTGGGGGTCCCGGGGGGTCCCCCAACTTTGAGACCCCCAAGGATGCCCCCGGGGGGGCGGCACGATTCAAATGAGACCACCCCCATCCAAAACGGTTGAGAAATGACAGAGTTACCATTTGGGGGTCCCTGGGGGTCCCGGGGGGTCCCCCAACTTTGAGACCCCCAAGGATGCCCCCGGGGGGGCGGCACGATTCAAATGAGACCACCCCCATCCAAAACGGTTGAGAAATGACAGAGTTACCATTTGGGGGTCCCTGGGGGTCCCTGGGGGCCCCCCAACCTTGAGACCCCCAAAGACTCCCCCGGGGACGCGACACGATTCAAATGAGACCACCCCCATCCAAAACGGTTGAGAAATGACAGAGTTACCATTTGGGGGTCCCTGGGGGTCCCGGGGGGTCCCCCAACTTTGAGACCCCCAAGGATGCCCCCGGGGGGGCGGCACGATTCAAATGAGACCACCCCCATCCAAAACGGTTGAGAAATGACAGAGTTACCATTTGGGGGTCCCTGGGGGTCCCGGGGGGTCCCCCAACTTTGAGACCCCCAAGGATGCCCCCGGGGGGGCGGCACGATTCAAATGAGACCACCCCCATCCAAAACGGTTGAGAAATGACAGAGTTACCATTTGGGGGTCCCTGGGGGTCCCGGGGGGTCCCCCAACTTTGAGACCCCCAAGGATGCCCCCGGGGGGGCGGCACGATTCAAATGAGACCACCCCCATCCAAAACGGTTGAGAAATGACAGAGTTACCATTTGGGGGTCCCTGGGGGTCCCGGGGGGTCCCCCAACTTTGAGACCCCCAAGGATGCCCCCGGGGGGGCGGCACGATTCAAATGAGACCACCCCCATCCAAAACGGTTGAGAAATGACAGAGTTACCAAAAAAAAAAATTAACTTGGAAAAAAAAAAAAAAAAAAAAAAAAAAAAATCCGGCCGGCCGACCCTTAAAACGACCGGCCGGCCCTTTTTACAACCGGCCGGCCCTTTTTACAACCGGCCGGCCCTTTTAAGACCGGCCGGCCCTTTTAAGACCGGCCGGCCCTTTTAAGGACCGGCCGGCCCTTTTAAGGACCGGCCGGCCCTTTTAAGGACCGGCCGGCCCTTTTAAGGACCGGCCGGCCCTTTTTACCGGCCCTTTTTACCGGCCCTTTTTACCGGCCCTTTTTACCGGCCCTTTTTACCGGCCGGCCCTTTTAAGGACCGGCCGGCCCTTTTAAGGACCGGCCGGCCCTGTTTACCGGCCGGCCTGCCGGGCCGGTAAAACGGATTCTGCCCTTGCTGGAGATTTGCTTGTTTACATATGACGCAAATTTTCCCTTCATTGTTAATGGCGTTTAATGTTTTGATGTTTAATTTACGTCATATTTAGCGGAATTGTTACCTAATTTCTCCGTTCATTGTCAATGGCAAATCTTGAGATGTGTGGGGACAAGATTTAGTGGACATTTGACCTGAATTCCCCTTTCATTTTCAATGGGAAATCTTGAGACGTGTGGTGACAAAAGCTGTATATAGGAGGGGCTACAGTGTCCCTCAAAAAACACACTTTTTATTAGGGCATGCCCTACTGGCTGGGAATTGCACTCTACTGAGCACACATTAAAGTCTTATTATTTCTCACTAACTGGACCACTCCCTGAAAAAGACTGTGCACTTAAAATGTAGGAACTAATTCATGCTTTACGCATTTGTTTTTGGTGTACTGCTGGGCCGGCATGCTTACCAGATAATGTGGCCATGCTGGATGCAGATGGTCTCTGGGCAGCTGGGGGCTCCTAGAAGAAAACCCATCAAAAACAATGAAGCAGTTATTTGTGTGACAGTGATGGCTGCCATTGTTTCGTATTGTTGAAGATGTATTAAACTTACAGCATTTTCCATCACTACAGGGTGATTTGGCAACAACTCTGGTTTTCTCATGGCCACAGGGCAATTTGCCAGCTCAATCAAAGCATCCCTTGTGTAGGATATTCTTCCTGAAACAAAAATGTATGTAGTGTTCATATCTACCAGGCATCATTATCATTATAGCCAAATCCCTCCAGCATGCTGCATGTAATTCTTATGAAATCATTCACATTGCTCCGTTGTTTGCTGTGGCACCTGTGTTTCTCATTATCTCACCCTTGTGTGTGTCCGCAGAATCGCAGATAATCTTGCATACTATTTAGCCAATCAGCATCATATTTCTTGTGCACGCTGATGAGGCCTCATTCACACGTACCAAACACCAATCAAGCAAATGTTTGGTCGTTTTTGGGGCCAACACAATGCTTTTCCAATGGGAGTCACATGGTTTGATCAAACATTTGTGTTTGATGAGGGGGGAGGGGCAGAACACCACCAGCAATCAGCAATCAAACACAAATGTTTGATCAAACCATGTGACTCCCATTTGCTTGATTGGTGTTTGGTGTGAATGAGGCCTGATAACAGGCAATTTTCCAAAACAGTCAACAAATAAGTAATTTACAAACTAATCATCATCATCATCATCATCATAGAGCAGTTCTCTCTCAAGTTATAGCATGAGCCCCACCAGGCTATAGCGAAGAATAGGGATGCTAGGGTTCATGTGGTTAATAAGATTATCGATGCATGCATTCAAGGAAGACTTTTATAATGTTGGCAATCAAATGGTTTTTGAAAACTCATAAAACCGTGGTGATCTATAACATTAATTTACATACCTGTCTGTCTTTGACGACCCATTTGTATGGGGGCACTGCTGTCAATGTTTGTTGAAGTAGCTGTGAAGAAAACACAGACAATCACGAGTCAGTTATCAAGATTTCCTGCACAATGTTATTATGCTTGAAATGAATGCTTATCAGATAACATTTTTTTAAATGCATCATGGGGTGTGGGATATGAAATGTGAGCTTTAATCATATTCCATTATATTCAATTATTTTGTAGAGAAATGAGACAGACTCCATGCAGTCACTTTCAGTAGTAGAGGCCTGGCAGAGGGGAGCTGAATGTGTCTGTGACTGTGCCCAGGTGATGGTCGTTGATGATCAATACATCAAGGAAGGCAATTATTCTGCACTGTCAAATAGGTCTACATCTATCCTAAGATGCCATCAAAGAAAGCTTTTTTGTTAACTCGAGCTAGGTTCTAAACAAGAAAGCATGTTTATAGTTGTTGCACAGAAATTAGAAATTATTCATTTTACATGAAAAGTAATGCTACTTTTGCAATGTAGCCTAATTAAATAAAGATTGTGAAAAAAGCTTCAAAAACTATATCGGTCATTTGTCTGGAAAATAATTGTGTGTTTCAAATATCGTGAAAATTTGTATCGTGCCTCCCCAGTGTCTCCCCAGTGTCTGACCAGTGCATCCCCAGTGTCTCCCCAGTGCTTCCCCCACTGCCTCCCCAGTGTCTTCCCAGTGCCTGCCCAGTGTCTGCCCAGTGCCTCCCCAGTGTCACCCCCCAGTGCCTCTCCAGTGCATCCCCAGTGTCTACCCAGTGCTTCCCCAGTGTCTCCCCAGTGCCTCCCTAGTGTCCCCCCAGTGCCTCCCCAGTGTCTGCCCAGTGCCTCCCTAGAGCCAGAAGGTCCGCCCCCCCCCCCCCCCCCCCGTGCCCAGCACCATGCCAAAGCTTTTTCCTGCAGGAAACACTGAGTTATCCATGAATTAACCCTCCAAACAGGCTCTCCCCTGTCAACTATGACAATGTTATGGCCAGTTAATATCTGCATAAAAAAGGAATTACACAATTACCTACAATGCATGCCTTGTCTCATCACAGCATACTGTACAGGTCAAATACAATTCTCACAGCACTCCTCACTCTTGGCCTGACACTCCTTTACAATAGGCCTATATTCCTATTTTCCACTTTACATTGATGTTATAATTATTTTCTCTGATCTGATGTGTTTCTTCTACACAGTACAGTATATGCCTGGGAGCAATACACCATTCATTGTATGTGAACATAGATGCCAAATAAACATATTCTCATTCTAAATGCCTAAACAAAAATATTATATCCAAATATTAGGGTATACTACTTACCCCGTTCACCATTGAGATATGACAGAAGGCTTTGTCGATCAGGTCTTCTGACATGTGCAATGTTGTCCATCTATGTGAAAGTATACAAAATATTGCAGGTCAATCCACAGTCCTTCACTGGATGTAGCAGTGATTGTAACTGGGTTTGGACTTTGGGAGACAGTCGCCGTGACCTACTTTTGGTACACAACACACCAATTTCACAAGAACCACACAGTACAATACAGTACCAAGTTTGGTCGTCCTACAATAGCAACTATTTAAATGTAATAATGGTGTGAAGGTGAGAACAATTCCAAGTAACTTACTGCAGCCATTCGGCAATACGATGGATGATTGAGATGCACATTGTTGAGCAAAAACAAAATTGACTCAAGAGTATAATACTCCTTGGGCTGCCCCCCCTTTCCAGTCCTGAAAGAAAACAGAAAAGGCATCATCATCATTTAGATTCTGATTATAATCACGTTCATCTTGTTAATTCAACCTTCAAACTGAATTTAGGCCAATTCCCAGTATTTTCTATATTCAGCCTACTACTGTACAGTTAGTTTTCTAAATTATAATAGGCCTACACTTCCAACTGACTGACAGGCTAATGTCTATGTTTGGGTGGAATTTAGTTTAAACATCTATAACCTTAATATGGTCTGTAAAAAAATAAAAACATTTTCCACAGCTATAAATATTTAGCTATAATACATTTTAGTATAATTAGTAACTGTAGACCTACTAATTATACTATGGACAAATGCAATGGACATGAATGTAATTGAGTGTTAGAGAATGGGGTGAATCTATAACTTGCTGTCCATTATTCAAAGTGCTCTCAAAGGGCACCTATACGGCTATGATGATTTCCTTTTGTAATGCTTTATGCCATAAAGCATTACACTCGTTTACAATAGTGCCTACCATTTTTCAGTTTTTGTATTGAGTTGTAGGCCTACTTGAAATGTACTGTAATTCTGCAAACTGTTAATAAATCAATCAATCAATCAACTCCAATTTTAGCTTTGCTGACTGACTAGCCAGGCAGTTTAAGTGAGTCACCCCCTCTGTAGCTCGGAGCTACGTGAGCGTATAGGGCCTGAGGGAACGTATCGGGGCTCAGCCTATACCTACCCCTGAATTAAGTAGTTGGTCTTGACATTTTTGGGCCAGGAGAACTCCCCGAATATCACCTCGTCTCCTTGAGTGATTATCTCTTTTTTCTGGACGTTGTACTGACGAAGAACACTCAACACGTGGCCCGCCATGATTTCACCCGTCCTCTCATTTCTCACCTGTCTGAAATCATCTGGATGAGTGGATGTGGATTCTCCGCATGAAGTTCTTGACGAAAAGACCACGCCCCCCGGCTCACAAAATAAATACGTTTTGTGTGCGTGTGTGTGCGTGCCGCGCGTGCGTGCGTTTAGCTTTTAGGGAGGGCTGCCAACAACTTAGTTGAACCAATAAAACATTATCTTAACCAGCTATATCTATGAATATAAAGATAGAGTAATAGAGTATGGTCGATTACAATCCAATGAGTACAATAGGCTACATCTGCAATGCGGTTGGATGTCTTCTTCCTAGATCCTGTCAAGGATTGTCAGGTAAAACAACTTAAAGGACAACTTTGTTTTTAGTTTTTTCAACCAATAAGGTTAATGTTATAGGTTGTTATTAGAGAAAGTAAAAGATGAGTGTCATTTATTTTTTTCATTTGCTGCTTTAGTTTTAGTGATTTTAACTATTTTTGACAGGGGGGTGTGGGCATTCGAACATGGGGCTAAATGTGGATTTCTTTACATTTTATGTTTCTTTTTTTTACTATAACCCAGATGTAATTTCCTGTTTGTTTTGTCTGATAATTACGTCATAAAATTACGGGTGTGATTTTTTTATTGTCACTACAGCCAAATACATGTAATGCACGGTTGGATACAAGAGACAATAATGAATAATACATTCTTCTGTGACATAAAATACTGAATTACAGTATAGGCTACCATTTCAATTGAATAGGACACGAATGGAAAAATCCGCAAGTACCTTTTTTTTGGTGGACCAAAGTGTTTGACTGTACAATAAATTGTTCATAGCATACATGGGAAAATTACCTATCACAGTTACAGTGGTCTGGAATTGGTTTGTCTCCGCTGATAACACCATAAAAGGGACTGCCTGACACTTTCAGTGAACGCACCATGCCACAATTACTGAACACTAAACCACTGGTTCTCAACGTGGGGTCCAGGGAACCCCAGGGTTCCTTGAGGGGGTTGCAGCTAAGGACCGATAGTTATAGGAACCAAATTGACCTTTTACAGGTCTGTAGTATCTCTGAGAATGTCATTATGTCAGAGTTAAATGTACCGTGTAGATTGTGGTCCCAGAGATTTAACAAAAAGGTGGTCTATGCCTAATGCATATCAAAGTGGGGGTCCTTCCTTGAAATTAAAAATGTTTGAGAATCACTGCATTTAAGCACCACTGTAGCTTCAGATGTTGTTCCCTGTGCTGAAGTGGCCCCTGAAGCCTTTGTCGTATGGAGGTGCTGGCGTACAACAGAGCATTAAGTAGGCAAGACACTGCAAATATTCTAGTATCCTTAAAGGGGTACTGTATAAAGCATTGCAATTTAAATATCTTATATTGTTAAGTGTGTATTTCCAAAACGTACATTCAGTTGCATCGATTACACTAGAAAGAAAACAACATTCTAAGTTAGTTTTTTATCACTGACATTCTTATGTTGTAGTTTAAAAAAAACTAAATACTATACAGATAAAACTAATTTACTAGCAGCCATCAGTGTTGGTAAACTGTTGTTAAATAACTTTGATTTGACCTGTCAGAACAGAGTAATACAGTAAGTCCATTGGTGATGCATAGAAATTAGACTACTGTCGCTAACGGGAACAATTCCATCTTTTACAATAAAACTCCCATTTATAAAATGCAGTCTCAAACATTGGCATTGTTGCTGACAAAGAACACAACATAACCAGATTTAAAAGCACCAAGGGTATTCTAAAAAAAAAAAGAAACTCCTCCATTTGGAATCTTCAAACGACCAAGAGATCATATTGGCATTTGGGGTGCTGGGTTGTACATGTACATACACTACCAAAAGCCTCTCATCTCATTCTAGAGTCTAGACATTATTATTTACTAATACAAAGACCCGTTCTTCATCTCTTTTAGGAAGATTTCCATCAAACATAGACATCAAGCTATTTTGTTGCTCCTTGCAATTCCTATCCTGTTTTTGTACTACTAATTTAGGGGAATAAATCATGTCCAACGGCATAGACTAAAAGTCTTTACACATCACGGGTGTGAAGAATAAATATGAAAATTGCGAGCGAGTATTCATATAAGTTGATGCCTTTAGTCGTGGAGAAAAAACAATCTAGTTTTGAATACAAATTGTGTCTCTTTATCACTGCTTAATATTTGCATTCTGTGTGGATGTACTCATGACACCAACAGTTCGAAAACATACATTTTCAAACAAAATGAATCGCATGGAGACGAAACAAAAACACCCCTGATGCATTAAATACCTTAAGAGAGAAAGGTTTTAAAAGGCCTCTACCTTCACATTGGATTTGCAGGTCATGCCATAGAAACTACAGCTAATACTTTGACCTTCTATTTATTGTATATCCTTATCCTACACCTGTGCTAAAGCCTATAACTTTATACTTACATCGCCTCTCCACTTTCCAAATGGATTCATCTAACAGTAACTTTAGAGAAATTACTGGATTAATTTCATCTTCTCCGTTTCACAAGTAGCGCAATTAAACATTGTATCATACATTGTACGGTTTACATTAAAAATCCTGTCCAACAGTATGATATACAATGGCATATCATGTATAATATTTATCGCGTCCTTCCCAAATTTCAGGAAATAAATGCACATTAACATTTCGAAGAGTGCGGTCCAGCCTGCTGGATGCTTGTCAATTAACCTGTCATCAAAATGATATAAAAATGGAAATCAGTGTTGTTGTAGATATCAACCTCATTTGGATTAGTGCTGTAAGGGCACTGTAACATGCCTGATTATTTTATAGGCATGTTATAGTGCTATTTTTGGGCACTGAACATAACAGATCTATAAGCTCAACACATCGCAGCTCAATGTGCCGAACGTGTCACAGTGCGACGCATTGACCTTGTACATCTGCCGTCTTCGCTGCCCCAACACCCACGTGCAGTTAAGTATATCTCAGACTTAACATGCCAAGTGAGCCAAGTTTGTTCATCATTGTTGTGTCCACCTCGCCTCTCTGTTTTTGCACTGGTGTCAGCCTTCAACCAGGTCAAATCAGATCCTGGGCTAGGTTACGGATGACGCTCATAGCTCCGAGGTCGAAGCCGCACATGCTCAGCAAACCTCTGTCTTCTGTGTCTGCGATGGCATGGCCGATGGAAGTCAGACCACACATCACCATCTTGGAAAAGATTCCCGAATTCTGCAGGTAAAAAAAAAGAAAGGGGCAAAAACCATGTTGTATTAATGTAATCCTACTTCCCTTAAAAAGCCAAATCTAAAACGTGGTAATATTGAGGAAAATGTTAAATTTAAACGCACGCACTTGTCTGTACTTCCTCAGACTCTCCACGGGGCTGGCGGTGAAGCTCCAGCATGGGTTGTTGGTTAATACGATGAACATGTCCACCGCCTTCTGGTTCTCTGTAGCCCACGTCATGGGGAGAGTGCCGTCTGTCATCCCAGTGGGAATCTGAAAGAGATGGGTGCACGTTCATCAGATGGATGCAATAGAGCAGGGGTGCCCACACTTTTTTGACTTGAGGTCTACTTTTAAAATTGCCAGCTCAAGGTGATCTACCAACCAAAAAAATATTATCCCATTGCTTAAAATACTCAAAATAAATAACATTAAGGCATACCATAAAGCTGGTATTTATTTACCAGCTTTATTTTCTTAAAGTTACTCTTTGTAATAACGTCAATCAATTTCAATTTGTAATAACATATTGCTCATAAAATGTTAATGTTAGTATCACACATAAAAAGCATAGACAATCACATGAAGGAATAATGCACTCAACTCAACCAGAGCAGAACTCCTACCACAGGACTCTGGCAATCAATTAATAGGCCTACAGTTCCAACCACTATATTAATGGAAAGTATTTCATACAATTTAAGTTAAAAATAATCTGAACTATCCCTTTAATCAGATGACTGCTTGCAGCCTTGCACTGAATGGAGTCCGTCAGCGCTGCGTAATCCGGACAGTCACTGCTGACAGCTAGTCTTAATTAAACAGGCCTCCAAATGATCGTCCGTTAACGTGGAACGATATTTGGACTTAATTATCTTCATGTGGGAAAACGCTGATTCACATAAATATGTGGAGCCAAATAACGCTGTGAGCGAGGCTGCACAAGTCCTGATGTTTGGATACTTTTCCTTCACGAGTAAGTTCCAAAACTCTCCATCGCGGGCGTGCAACTTTAACTGTATGTCAGCCTGCAGTGCCATGATCTCATTCTCCAACGCAGAAGAGTTCATGTTAAAAAGTGTTGCTATTTTCGAGGCAATGGAATCAACATCAGCTTCTGAATGGGAAGCACATGAATGTAGCGATGGGCTCGAGTAAGGCAAACGCAGTTGGACTTGGAATGTGACATCGTGAAAAAATAATCTTCTTCCCACTCTGCATGGAAGTGATATGTTTTAGGCTTCTTTGCCGCGCGCATCTTGCTATATGAACAATGATGGATAGATATCCTTTTAATTTGTTTGTTTAACAACATAACAGACCCGACGTTCCCCACACTTGAAAACAAGGCACTGCATTGTGGGGGGTTTTAAAGCCGCCGCCTGCCCGAGGCGAGGATTGTTTTTTTGTTTTTTTTCATGGCAGGGCCAAGCGGTCTACCTGCGCAGCACTCGCGATCGACTGGTAGACCACGATCGACGTAATGGGCACCCCTGCAATAGAGCGTCGCAGTCCCGCCCCCTTTCAGAACGAAGAGTGGCCCAGGAAATGATTCTCCATACATTTTCTCCATAGGCTTTTCAATAAGTATTTATTTAAAGATGGTTACGCCACGGACAAAGCCAACTCGGATCGTGACAAATCATGACAATAATTACTATGTTTTGGGCCGATCAAATAATTAGTAAGAAGAAAAACAAAACAAATAGTGTTGTATCCTGCCTTTATTTTCTTCTTTCAAATTATTTGATCGGCACAACATATTGTGTTTGTTGTCATGATTTGTCACGATCTGAGTTGGCTTTGTCCGCGGCGTAACCGTCTTTATATAAATACTAATATATAATGAATGGAGAATCATTTCCTGGGCCACTCGTCGTTCTGAAAGGGGGTGGGACTGCGACGCTCTATAGTTAATCAAGCTAATCAATGATAAAACATTATCTATAATCAATCATTTAATAAAATAAAACAATCAATTAATAATCAATCAATATTTGGCATATCATTGTCGATTTTCACACGACACTGCCGTACAGCAAAGTATGAAATAGGTGGTTAACATGCATACCTTAACCAGTTCAATCGTTGCTTGTGCCAGGGTCATGTCAGCAGCGATGGTGCATGGGACGATAGCTCCTTCGGAGTACGCTAGGACCTGTGTATCCACTTCTGTCCTTGCAATTAACTGTTGCATATACAAAACAACACACAAAACACAACAGAATATTGCATCATTTCAGGCAAATAACACCAGACAAAGCCTGTAACAGTAAGTCTAATGATTCATGTCATGGCGGAAATGTACGTAGTATGTAATGTATGTACTGTAGTACAATCAATTCATTAAAGAGAATCATGGATCATATGGAAATCGTCTGAGCTCCCAAAAAGTAAATGCCCCTCGAAAACCAGGGCCGGCATAGTGGCAGGTAGTACCACTTCAAAGATGTAACGAATGAATGAATCCTGCAAGTTTCAAGTAGTTCTTGGAATACTTTCCTTGGTATGTCCATGCTTTATTCTAACTCAGGAGCAGCTGGTGAGACTACTTGATTCGAACAATAACATTCCAGCAACCGGACATGGATATTAATGGACTGGTTCTAGAGAGGTTACTGAGGTTACTCAAACTGTACGTTGGGTTTTAGAATTGGCTTACCATGGTAATGGCTGCGGCAACCACTGCAGTGCTGACCGACGTTCCTGGGACAACGCTGCTCAGCGATGTGCTGACATCCACAGCCACGGCAAACCGTTTACCCACAGGCTCCACATTCTGGGGTCGGAAAAAAAGAAATCAAGGAACACAGCCACATGTCAGGAAATACTATCGGCTACCAGTTGTCCGTAAAGGTCAGAGGTGGAGAAAATCAAAGCATCTTACCATGAAACTCTTGTAAAAAGCAGTGTCCAGGGCTTTGAGGATACTAATGTCCGGCTCCCATTTCACTTTACCTCGACAGTTATGGCCCCGTTTGTAGTTTTCAGAGGCGAAAAGGATGGTGAAAGGGTGGAGCTTCGCCTGGTGGGTAGTGGACAATGACAAAATGTAAAATTTCTAAAATAGAAGCTCACAATGTGACGTGTTGTGAGCTTATAGAGCTCATGTGCTTAATGCACATATTGCATTACTTTGACAACCTCCAATTTAACAATGAGAAATTAAAGGCATAAAAGCCCATGCAATTATAACATTTTAGAACTTATTAAGTAGCTGCTGTAACCTTCTTCAGTGCCGCCTCACTCTGGATTCTTTCACAAACTGCCACCATGTCCCGGCTTCCAGGCTCCAGAACTTTGTCAGCAGTCATCTTACCCAAGATTCTCAGCACTGATTCCAGGGGCATTTCCTTCAACAGAGCCCGCCATACCTTCAGAGAAAGCAGAAAACCTTAAACTTAAACGCACTTTGTTTAGGTAACCCAAGACGGTGCATTTTGCTATTTAGTGGGGCTGCTGCGTTAGGGAGCATTAACACAATCAGTGCCGGGATTCCTTCAAAATAGAAGCTCTGGGGTGCCGGAAAGACATGGCCGCTTTTACTCTGAAGCCCGCCCCCCGGAAACAATCCGGAAGAAAACCGGAGAAATATTTTGTTAGCTTACCTTGGTCTCTTATATCGCTAGAAGCTCCAAAGCATTCATATTTTGAACGAGAGGCATGTTGAAGTCAGAAATGAAGCGTGTAGTATATCCATCAGATCAAAACCACGGAGCGCCCTGGATTAGGAGAGACGAGGCATTCTTTCTACCGTGCTAACAGCTAATCGAACGGTAAGCTAATATGAAGGCAGAGTGAAGCTACGGGTGCCTTAGAGTAAAAAAAAAAAGGAAAAGAATCTGAATATTCTTCTCTCGCCTGATATCATTGAGGATGCACATGAACGTGTCGAATGGGTTCCCTAGGATGTGTGGAGCCGTCCTACGGACGGAAACGGTTAATGAAAACAAGACAGTCTTAGTAACATTGTAGCTTACTACAATATTGACCTAACTACTATACTATAGTTAGGTCAATATTATATAACTAGGTGTGAGGACTATCCATACTGACAGGCCTATCCATATGAGTTGCTGGATAAATCAGTTATGTATTGTGAAAAAGGAAGAAGAAAAACAAATAGCTTGTGGGCTTGTCCACTATTATTGGTGACAGTCATCTCCTTTGTCCAAATGGGCATCTAGATACTTCACAAATAACTAAATTATTGCATCTCGTCTGGACTATTGCTGTATTGCTATATTTAGACCTTCCCCCGCCTCGCCTGTAAATTGTCCAAAATGCAGCTGCACTGCAGTGCAGTGCATAGTGCCATCACTCTCTCCACCGGCTCACTGTTCACTTTAAAATCCAATATATGATCTTGCCGATTGCTTTCAAGGCTCTTAATGGTTAGGCCCCGACCTTATTCTCTTCTTATCTTGTATCGTCATGACTAAGACTAAACGGTGACAGAGACTTTCCAGTTGCTGCTCCACGATTGTGGAACCAGTTGTCTTTAGATATTAGGGGCTGGATTTTGAAGGTGCGTTTTACCATGTGGTAATACATAAATTGGCCTCGCTCTGCGCACAATCGTATTATGAAAGCCTTATCAGCCTTGAACGCACACACATATGGAATACGACGTTGCTGAATATTTTAGCATTGTGGGAGTGTCCATATGTTAATTATTTTCGCTTTGCGCAATTTGCTATTAAGCCCCTTGACCTGCGCATAACGATTAGACGTGGGTCTAGGCACATCATAAACGCAAAAAGAAGATTAAAGCACTGTTTGATTTTACACTTGAGCGGCTCTGGGACGCTGCTGGAGTGTTGCCAAGTCTGTTTATTATAAGCGGCTTCTTTTTCTGTAAAGTTGCTTGTAAATATTGGTAGTTGTGGTTGCTTTTCTTGTTTCTAAAGGTTTCTCCTAATGTTGTTTAAACCAGTGATCCTCACACAGCACATTCCCATGTCAAGGATCCCCAGATGAATGCATTTGCCCAACTAAGGACGGCTAATACAAAAATGTAATTACATTTTTCCAAGATTACTTTTGAAAATAGCAGATCTACCAGCTCACAATCACATTCATTCATTAAAACTATGAACTCTGACTGCAGGCGGATATATAATGATCATTATAACAATGTGCAAGAAAATATTTAAAAAGATGGAAGAACTTTATTATATTTGTGGACAATCAAAATATGTTTTTTATTTTAATGTGGTGTCATTAAAATTAATCTGTATATGGCAGACTCACTATATAGAAAATAAAAACATGGCACTTCATTTAAAATAGGTTACAGACCCCTGTTATATGCGCTTATTTTGGGATTATTTTTATAGACCTATTTACTTGTTTCTATGAGACATGGCAACAGCGCAGCAAAAGACGCATCCATTCTTTTTGAAAGGTTGAGATTAGAAACGACCATAATTATTTCATTTCTCAACCTTAAAAAAAAATAAAAACATCTCCATAATCCTTGAGAGGTTTGCTTTCATACGCTGTATCACACTCGATTCAAGTCTTCTTCAATAAAATGCTACGAGCGAAGACCATACCATCACGGGCATACGCACCACGCATTCAACTCATTACTCATTTCAAATATAATATAATTATAATTTAAATTAAAATATAATTTTACTGGTGTTTCTCAATAGAAACAACTTATTTTGAGGCATGAAGGTGACAGCATGCAGTGCAATAGGAATAATTAACCCAAATGTGACAAAGTCATATATGTCATGTCTTCTATGGTGCCAGCCTGAAGAAATGTAATATAACGATCCCCAAAGTGCGCATTCCGTATGTGACATCAGCTGACTGGTAAAGAAAATAGTAGGGACATGTTGATTGGGTAACTCTCAAACACGCCTTAAACACTCCCATGACTAATTCAAGGCCGTTTTGCGCACTCCACGGGGTGTCGAAAGCGCTTCTTAACATGCTTAAAATTGCAATCTGCATGACATACCTCACGCCCCCAGCTCATATTACTGTAATAGGTAAAACGCACCTTCAAAATCCAGCCCTAGGTGTTCCTAAACTCGTTTTACTACTTTTTATATCTAATAGGCTGAAGACACTTTTATTCACTGGCTGCGTACACACAAGCAGAACAAGCAGTCATGCTTGTGTTATTGCATACGAAAATGGGCATGCATCATTGAAAACAACCCGTACACTATGATTTAAAAGGTAGTAAATGTACTGTTCACAAGCCTAATTTAAAGCTGGGCATGCAGCATTGAAAACATCCTGCAAACTATGATTTAACAGTACAGGTCACTTTGGCTAAGGCTCAATACTGACTAAGCTAGAATTGAAGCTAGAACACAACTCACATCTTTGGACTTCAAGTGGTTTGTCAGTAGTTGTTCCCTCTCCAGTCTGTGTTCCATAATGAGATGGACAACCTCTGTTTCATCACAGCTGTGCCTGACCTTCTCCACCACCTCCAGATACGAGAGAACTTTGACGACCTCTTCCAAGTTATCTTTGTCTGCATATGCTGTCTGGACTTCTGGCCATCCCTTTGTTACGTATTTACTGATCAATGCAATTGCTGAAAGCACAAACAACATGGACGTTGGTCACTCAGTACAGTGCTGTTTTCAAGGTGCCATCAACATAACAGGCGTTGACACTAAGGGTTGCCCACCTGCCCCAGACAGGTAAATAAAACTTTTGGGCAGATATAGTTTTCAGGTTGCCCAACTAAACAAGTGCTTGTTTGAGAGGGGACACAACTGTCTATAAACACAACATGAGATATCTATATCTGTGGAATGTAAAATAAGAGCACTGTTACATATAATGTGCTGTTTTCACTGTTGCTACACTTCACACATAAAATAACAAGTGTGAACCCCTTGTCATATTCATAGCTATGTAGGTATTTAGCATAACAATTGAGGTATTTTTTTTTGTTAAAAATAAATAAACGTGTAAAATTGAACGGTAATTAATAATGTACCTATCATCATTTTATAATGGACGATTTACTTTTCAGGCAAGTGGCAAGCAAACATGACCCATGTGCTGAGACCTAATAAACTCAAATACTACAAGAACATCAATCATCAACAGTATAACCAATCATTATATTTAACATTACATCCTACATTTCTTTGTTGGTTGTAATGTTTGAAATGTACTTGGCGGGTGAATCTTTTGGTTAACCTAACCCAGGGGTGCCCATTATGTCGATCGTGGTCGATCGCAAGCGCTGCGCAGGTAGACCGCATGGCCCTGCCATGAAAAAAAACAAAAAAACAATCCTCGCCTCGGGCAGGCGGCAGCGGCTTTAAAACCCCCCACAATGCAGTGCCTTGTTTTCAAGTGTGGGGAACGTCGGGTCTGTTCTGTTGTTAAACAAACAAATTAAAAGGATATCTATCCATCATTGTTCATATAGGAAGATGCGCGCGGCAAAGAAGCCTAAAACATATCACTTCCATGCAGAGTGGGAAGAAGATTATTTTTTTACGATGTCACATTCCAAGTCCAACTGCGTTTGCCTTACTCGAGCCCATCGCTACATTCATGTGCTTCCCATTCAGAAGCTGATGTTGATTCCATTGCCTCGAAAATAGCAACACTTTTTAACATGAACTCTTCTGCGTTGGAGAATGAGATCATGGCACTGCAGGCTGACATACAGTTAAAGTTGCGCGCCCGCGATGGAGAGTTTGGGAAATTACTCGTGGAGGAAAAGTATCCAAACATCACGACTTGTGCAGCCTCACTCACAGCGTTATTTGGCTCCACATATTTATGTGAATCAGCGTTTTCCCACATGAAGATAATTAAGTCCAAATATCGTTCCACGTTAACGGACGATCATTTGGAGGCCTGTTTAATTAAGACTAGCTGTCAGCAGTGACTGTCCGGATTACGCAGCGCTGACGGACTCCATTCAGTGCAAGGCTGCAAGCAGTCATCTGATTAAAGGGATAGTTCAGATTATTTTTAACTTAAATTGTATGAAATACTTTCCATTAATATAGTGGTTGCAACTGTATTAATTGATTACCAGAGTCCTGTGGTGGGAGTTCTGCTCTGGTTGAGTTGAGTGGTGCATTATTCCTTCATGTGATTGTGTATGCTTTTTATGTGTTTTATACTGTTAATATTTGTAACATTTTATGAGCAATATATTACAAATTGAAATTGATTGACGTTATTACAAAGAGTAACTTTAACAAAAAATCTCTTCTTTGCAATGTGGGGTAACTGAAAAGGTAAATAAATAGAATTGATTTTGAAACAGTCCAAATGCCTTAATGTTATTTATTTTGAGTATTTTAAGCAAATATTTTTTTGGTTGGTAGATCACCTTGAGCTGGCAATTTTAAAAGTAGACCTCAAGTCAAAAAAGTGTGGGCACCCCTGACCTAACCAATTACGGTTCACCATTCGTCGTTAAAATATATGTCACTCACAGCACATCTCTGTCTGTTCAGATCTTTGGTTTACAAATTAAACGAATAAAGTAAAAGAAGATTAATCGCATGATCTTCAGTGTTGCCAATGCCATGTTCATTTATTCTAAGCGATGGGTTTGGTTTTCTATAGAGATACTTGTAAATATTGGTAGTGGCAGTTAATGTTCTTCTTTGGACTTTCTAAAGCTTATTTGCTCATTTAGGCTTGCTCACTAATATTGTTTAAACCGTTCTCAAACATTTTCATGTTGAAATATGAAAAAATTGTGTGCCAGGACCCTCCATACAAGATTTGTGTTGTTCAAATGTTTCAAAGGTATTCCAAATGTTTCACATTTTAATTTCAAAATCTTTTGAAATCTACAAGCTCACATCGTTCACATTTTCAAATAGCTGATGTACATAGGTGTGGTCACGCGGCCTTCACTGCATGTCTGTTGTTGAAACTCACTTTCAGAAGCAGGCTTGGTGTGGGACAGTCGCAGCAGGTCTTGGTGGGTCCAGCCCTGTCTCTGTTTACATTTGGTCACCGCCAGCGCCAGGCTCATGGCATCCTGCTCGTTGTACCAGTGCGACACGGCTCTCCTCAGTGCGCGGCCCCAGATCCCGCACTTCATGCCTTCCTTTAGCTCCTTCTTGTACTGGACAAAAGCGAAGAGGTGAGTGGGACACGTGCACACCTCCTTCAGGGCTTCGAACGCCGCCTGCTTGGTCTTCTGCTCCGAGTGCTGGGAGCACACGGCCAGGGCGAAGAGGCACGGGTTGAGCGCGACAGCCCGCCCGTCCCGAGCGAAGCGCTTGACGTCTTCGACCACCTCGCAGCCCTGGCCATCCTGCAGCAGAGAGAGCAGAGTTGTGGCGCTCTCCATGCTGAGCTGGCTCTCCTCCCTGGCGGTGTAGATGTTACTTTCGGAGCCGTAACAGAGGAATCGTCGCAGTCTGGCAGTGTCCGACACCTCCCACAGGCAAGCGCCGTCCGCCGAGTTCAGTGTGTGGTTCTCTGATGGCGATAGAACATTGTTTGTGACTCCGATGCTTCCCGATGGCTTCATGGTCAGGACTCAAGGAGTACTGAAAAGACATGGTGGAGTTGGGAGAGTATTAGATTAGACTATGTTTCTATGTCAGTCGTTCTTCGATTTTTCAAAAATAGCAGACCTACAAGCTCGTAGCGCGTGAGCTTGTAGATCTGCTATTTTTCAATAGCTAAAGCATAACATAATGCTAACACCAAAATGGGTTAAACACCAAACCTCTTTGCAGAAAATAGCAGATCTACAAGATCATGTCCTTGTAGATCTTTGTAGACACAAATCGATCTTTGTAGACACAAATCGAACCAAATGGACCCAGATCTAAGATCTGCAAGTGGTCTAAAACCTCTAGCCTCCGTCTAAACGACTAAAGCAGGGGTCTCTCAAGCAATATTAATAAAACTGTTCTTAGATTGTGGTGGTCCCAGCAATACTAATACCAAACTGTTTGTTCCATCCAACTTCAACCGTAGTCGGGTCGCGGGGGCAACAGTTCCACCAGAGTGCTCCAGACTTCCCTCTCCAGAGCAACATTAGTGACTTCCTCCTGGGGGATTCCGAGACGTTCCAAGGCCAGTGAGTCGATGTGTTTCCTCCAACTGCGCCTTGGTCTGCCCCGGGGTCTCCTCCCAGTGGGACGTGCGTCGAGGACCTCCCTAGGGAGACGCCCGAGAGGTATCCTAACTAGATGCCCGAACCACCTAAGCTGGCTCCTTTCCAGGCGAAGGAGCAGCGGTTCTACTCCGAGTCTCTCTCGTGTGACTGAACTTCTCACCCTATCTCTAAGGGAGATGCCAGTCACCCGTAGAAGAAAACTCATTTCGGCCGCTTGTATTCACGACCTTATTCTTTCAGTCATGACCAAAACTTCATGACCATAGGTGAGAGTAGGAACGAAGATTGCTCGGAAGACAGAGAGCTTTGCCTTCTGGCTCAACTCTCTTTTCGTCACAACAGTAAACTGGTTGTTGTCCTTGAAAAAGTTGAGAAACTAGACCATCAGTATGTGTATGTGTCTGTAAGATTTTCTTCCATGTGTACTCTCAGAATTAAATAAACACTGAGGGGTTTACAGTGGAGACTGGGGTCCCCGAGGGTCCCTGGCCCAATGCATATCAAACTGGGGGGCCTTGAAATTAAAAGGAAACATTGAACTAGAATACAATAGCTGGGTATGCTGCCGTAGATATAAGTTAGAACCCCGTCCCCAACCCACCAGGCCTCCTTGATTCACATGCTAACTAGCTTGACAGAAATAGCTTCAGCTGATTACAGCCATGACTTCATCATAACTAAGACCATAGTTAGTAATAACACGCCAGATTACACCTGACACTATGTAATAACGCTGTTAATAGTCAGCAGCTGCCCGACCACAAGGTGGGACGCGTTTATAGGTAATATTACCGCACATAACGTAACGTCGACGACAGATGTGGTCCGCTTGCCTGGCTGGGATGGGCAGCTGGCAGGAGAAATCATCAGATTTTGGTTAAAACAAGTGTTCTGTTTGCTACAGGTGGTGTCTTTAATTTGCTGTAGTTCATTGTTTTGTGTATATAGTCAACACGGTTCTACTGGGAAATGTATTGAACTTACCCACCGCAATATATATATCTGCACGAGACTTTTTTTAATGTTGATGTTTTAATGGGTGTCCGTCCTCCCCAATGCATCCGGAGATTATTCGTTACACCGAAATTGGTGACCCAGACCCACGAGACCCTGATTCTGTGCTGCTGTAGTCCTCCGTAGAATGCATAATGAAAATTATTATTATTCTTTCATTATTAAATAATGCAATTAGAGTGGGTCAAACTGTGTTTGTTCTGTATTTTAATTTAAGTCAGGCCACACACTGCCCTGATACAGGATGTCTTTTATTAATACCGGTAATTTAATAAATGTACTTAATGTGCCGATTAGCGCCCTCTGGAGTTGCAGAATTCCATAGGTCACAATCAATGGTGAAACGCAGCAGCAAGGCTGTGCCGCGGAGGATGCTGGGAGACGATACGAGCTTGATCCAAGCTTAATTTATTAGGCTGCTCCATCGCAGCATGAGGGTGTCGTTCAGAAGAACAGATCTATATTACAACATGATACAAGCTTAGCCTCGATACCCAGGCTTTCATTTCGTCTGCGCGAAAGATGACAAGCGTGTTAGCTTGTAGATCTTCTTCTAACATCTATCTATGACCTCAAATAACCCTCCTGACAAGGAGCTGAACCTTTACCTTTACAGAACAAAATTAAATAGCTTTTTATGGGGAAAGTGTTGTTTGTATAGCCTATCCTTATATTAACATTATATATATAATTATTAACATATATATATTAACAGAAAGTAATCAATAAAATAATTAACAATAGTAAGTACCTGGAATATTTTATTTAATGCAAGTGTTGAATTACATTCACAAGTGAGAGTCACAAGCGGATTTTGTGCTTTGTTATGTTTTTATATATCTTTTGAATAAAAAATATAAAATACAAATATATAAATCAATATTGTATTTTATTTCAGATTGGTATGCACTGCGCATACGCATTGCATTTAGTGGTGGATGAAAAAGGACCCAAAGCACACATCACTGTTCTTCCTCCTCAGTCTAGATGATGAACATAATTGAAAACCATAACTAAAATAAAAAAAATCTGTCCACCATCAGGTGGCAGTAGTACATCATGTGTGGAATAGATACGATCTTATCTTGTTTGGTTTTACTTCTCAAAGGGCCTAATCTCATCTGTGTTCCCAAGAAGTTTGCCAGCTCCCGCGTTACAAACGGGAGGGGCGAGGGAAACAAAGGGATGTAATGGTTACGCTCTACTCCTGCATTCATCAGTAAAGCTTTGTGTAAGCATATAACCATTCACATCCATGATTACTTCAAAGTAGCCTATACTCAACTCTATAGGTAAAATGTTACATTACAAGTGCAGCAACACCTGCTTTGAAAATTACTTACATATTCAAAAGTGCATGGATGCTTCGAAAAATACACGCGTTCAAAAGCACAAATTACAAAGTACATTTTCATAATTTCATTTCAATATCAATGACCACTTAAACCCTCAATACTTAGTAAACTTGATCTTTGGCTCTGTGCTTGGTGGCCTGCTCTTTTTCCCTTCCCTCTGTATAAAAAGGTTGACAGTTCAATAGTGAAAATTATACTATTTTCACTATGAAATAGATTATTCAAGAAAATACAAATACTCAAGTAAAGTACATATAAGTCTACTCAAAATGTTTACTTTGTTACTGTCCACTACTGCTACACTAACTCAGGCAATATGGTACCACTACAACTTTTTGTTTTGGGACGTGCCTAGAGAGAGTTTATTGCTCGTCCAGTAGGCTGTCATACACCTGCATCTGTTCCATGGCTATATACCATATCCACGGGCCTTTCAGTCTTTTGCCACATTTTAGTCAGTGTCTTGTGAGGGGGATATTTGTTGCAAGAGGAAGTGTCTGTAAAAAGTCGATCTATCATCTGATGATGTGGTTTTGTGACGCGTTACTTCCATATTGTCTGTCTTATCAGACTTTTGTCTCCGGTATGCAAGTCATTGTGGAGGGAGCCTGATTGGTTTGCATTCCAATTAGGCCTTCTTTCCTAAAAGCATTGCGGTGCTTCCCAAGGTCCGCTGGCTTGGAGGCAGAATGACACAGGTCCTTGTAAAAGTCAGACTGAATGAAACGAGGAAAGGCATCGTTCTCCATTAGACTGTAGATTTGATTCTGTGCAGCGGTGAAACAAAGTTGACTTGGTTTCTGGAGATTCTGAGCAAGACATTCTCTTGTGTGGAAATCCAAGTTAATCTGAAATGGTCCAGAATAGAATATAATGACGTCAGTGTGTCTTTAGACATTATGGTTATTATTGCATTGGTGTATTATATAAATGTGCAACAAACTGTTGTTTTACCTCTTTAGGAGACCCAGTACTAATAAATTCTTCATAAATACTTGCTGCTCTCCTGCTAAGCATTTCTGGACTGATGGTTTTGAATTCCTCACAAGCGAGGCAGAAGTCCAGGTTCTCCTCACAAAACTCAGATTTAAGGAAGTCATGAAATGCCTTCCGTCCACCTTGGACGAAGAAGAAGGCAAATAATAAGTGGGTCGCAATTCAGTCGCCATGGTCAGCAATGATTCACAAAAGGTCTGAAAATAACCGGATATTACATTTACGGGAAAGTAGCATCTTAAGAGATTGGCCCAGTTGGCTTGTTTCATTTGTTGACTTTCTGCAGGAGAAGAAAAATAGGTTTTACTCTTAAGAAAATAATGTTTACTCTACTTTCAGTGGTAATAATGTACAAGACATCACATAGTCAGTGGTGGAAGTAGTAATAGTACTGTAGCAATACCAGAATGTATAAATATTCTTTTACAATTTACAATTTAGGCATTTAGCAGACGCTCTTAAAGGACCACTTGTCACTGTGGGCAGTTCAGAAACGCGTCCACCAGTGACATCATCAATGGAGAATCCAAGCTAATAGAAACTGCAGGTTTTCTATTCCTGAAAAGTTGCAATTCGAAAATGGAAGCCATCGTTCTCACCATAATACAAATCTAAATATATATATTTTTTGCCTAACGAGGTCACTGGTGGACGGGTTTCTGAACTGCCCCTAATATGAACATTAGTGAGGACCAATATTATATGAAGAGATGTTGAAAAGAGGTGAAGTGGTCCTTTAATCCAGAGCGATTTACATTAAGCAAGAACAAAAAGCATGGCAATACATAATATATTTTATGATATCAATCATACATAAACTAAGAACGTAACAGTGGAATAATCTATATAATGAAACTCAAACTATGCATAGTCTACATAAAATTAGATCTAACACTATTACAAGTAAAGCTCTGTCTGTCTGTCTGTCTGTCTGTCTGTCTGTCTGTCTCTCTCTCTATCTCTCTCTCTCTCTCTCTAACATTTTCCTCAAGTAAAGTAAAAGTACCTCAAAGTTGTACTTAAGTATGCATTACTTGGGTGAATGTAGTTGGTTACTTTCCACCACATAGACAAATGAAGAGATGCAGACAATATACCCAAGTTTGTTTGTTGTTAAGGGACTTTGAATGAAGTTGTGCAACGTTGTCCAGGGTGTTTTTCTACAAGAAAATATCACAATGAGAATATTCACAATCCACGTCCCAAATATTGCATAAAAAAGAAACTTGAAATAAGCCCAATCTTACTAGAAACGTAAAATACTTACCTTTTCTTTGTTTTCTTTGTTTCATGTTTCACAGAAGTTGTCTCATTGAGCATATCCATTCTGAAAATGTTTCTGCCTAAACTGTGCATACCCTAAAATCTATTATATCAGAGCCTATATCGTATGCTTTATGCACTTCAAGAAGAACCTTCCTTATGTGTTTCCTTATCATCAATACTATTGTCTGTGATGTATTCCCTAGTAGTGGGAAACTGCCCAAGAACCTGGTTCCACAACTTGCCACTGGGCCACCATTCACCAGTGATGATGAGGCACCCAGATTGTCCCGGAGGCTTTATAATAATCTGAACACAGTGACAAAAATAGCTACAATCCCACACGTTTCTCAACACGACTCGTGCTATTTTTATTCCATGTGCATGCAAGCCTGTTTGTTGCATGAATGGAATGCAAGTGTGCATCATATGTTTTCTTTATTCTCAGCAGTTTAATGTTGAGTCGTGCCCAGTAGGTTGAAGGTGTTTCTCTCAAAATGGCCTATGTCTGTCTCTGCTCTACCACAGTGGTGCTAAGCCAAAACGTAAATGAAAAATGTGTTGCGGTATAACAAGTCCATCAAATTGAAAGATTGAACTAATGGATGCAGTGTGGGAAAATCAATTAGTTAACTAGTTGATCACAGTGTCGGCTACCGAAAATAGACAAAAATAGGGCAGGGAATTTGGCTTTAAAAGATAATTGACTTTAAATAATAAAAATACAATAACTGTATTCTTACATATAAATATAAATATTGCTGTTTGCAGGTGGGGAGGTCCTGGATTGTTTGAAATATGCTATTGATTATTGACTATTATCTAAAAATAGAAATTTTGGATCTGGAAAAATCTACTTTTTTATCGGAATCGGTTTGGGAGCAAAAAAAGTGATTTAGTAATCAATAATGTTCAATGATATAGAAATAGGTTAAAGTTACTTCTTTTTTGAGCCACAAATGTACTGTTATGTGCATACAACCTGTATACCATCTGGCCCATTTCCAAAAATGTCCAGATACTGTAGGCTACTGTTTATGATGGAAAGTCTGATGACATCTACTGGAAGGACTAGTCAATCGAGTCTGGGGTTATATTACCAGTAGGGCACTGAAATAACATTGCATATGCGGTGATCTCTTTAAGTTATTATTATCTATCAAAGAGGGTTTTATATTCCGTACAGTTTTACTTACATGTAGGCCTACATAAAACATTATAGATCATGAATACAACATCATCCCAACTTTATGGGAACCACCGGAATATAGACAACCAAGTCTCCACCAATACACATGATATCGCCAGCCGTTTTTTTTCACCTGACAGTGAGGAGTTTCCCTGGGAGCATGAAATGCTAATACAATTCTGAGTTTTCTTTTACAGTTTCACATGCTGTGTGTAGACATACTCAGGGCAGGAATTTGACAGGGGTCATTATGGCCCTGTGGATGCCGTTCTATCTCAATTTGGCCTTATATGCCCCTCAAGAAATTACAAGCCCTGCTACTGGCTATACAGTGCATGGCCTTCATGCACCCGCATGGCACTGATTTCAATGTTTCCCCCTCTGCCTCTATGGTTGTTAGATACCAGTGTCTTTTGTAGAGATTGGATTGTTATTGATCACCAAAATAGAACAAACATTCATCCATATGGTCAAAGGATCCCAAAACACATTCCCTTGTATTGAACTTTTGACTCATGTACAAAACAAATATTGGTCATTATCCAATACCAATTAATTATTTTGTGACTGATGTTGTCGGCGGCGGTCACCAGTAGAAAAAAATAAATCTTCCATTATTTCTGTGGAATTGCCTTTATTTGGCCAAGTGACCTTTCTGCTAAACTGCCTGGACTATGTCCGCCTTTGTTTGTCTTTGTATTTGTATGTTTTTTTTTATGTTACTATGGGCCTTGCATCCTGCATGTGTTTGTTTGTTTGATTGATTGATTGATTTGTACCAAATGTTGTGTCACAGCGATACAAAAAACAATAATGCAATGAATGAAGGAGTGGGTGGGTGGGTGCAATGAATGAATGGAATGAATGCTCAGGAGGAAGTTGTGAGTGGGGCAGGCCAGAGGTTTCAGTATGACGTTCAAAGGTGTTTGGGGCGTGAATCGTGATCATTGTGTGGTAAAGTGTATAACCTAGCTACAGAATGATCACACCCAAACACAAAAGGATGAGATACGATTTGAATCTTACTGAGTTAATATAGAATTTGAATTGAATTGAATTCGAACAGAATACCATGGAGGTAGCAGTGGAACAGTAAAAGTTTGCACAGTATGAATTTAGGGAAACGATATAGGCCTGCCCTACACCGACAAATACAGTGGTGGAATGTAACTAAGTACATTTACCTAAGTACTGTAACATTTTGAGGTAGTTGTACCCTGGCATGAAAAAGATTGATAACCACTGATATATAGAGATGATGCAACAGATGATGAAACAGAGGAGGAGGTGCGTAGAACTCTCAATAGAATTAACCCACGCAAAGCACCGGGTCCCGATGGGATAAGGGGTTATGTGCTTAAGGAGTGTAGGGAGCAGCTCAGCCCTGTACTGAGACACATGTTCCAGGTATCGCTAGATACACACTATATACCAAAAGCGTGGAAGACCTCGCTTATAGTTCCAGTGCCGAAAATGTCTAATCCCAAAGTCCTTAACGACTATCGGCCAGTTGCCTTGACATCATTGTTAATAAAAAGCTTGGAGCGCATTATCTTAAATAACCTCCTTAATAATGTGCAACATGAAATGGACCCCTTGCAATTTGCATATAGAAAGGGGAGGGGCACTGATGATGCTCTTCTTCTTATGCTTAATAAAATCTACTACCATCTAGATAAACCTCAAAAGAAACGATATGCTCGAGTACTCTTTGTAGACTTCTCCTCTGCGTTTAACACAATGAGACCTCATATTTTGATGAGGAAACTCTTTGATATGGGTGTTAACACCAATATCATCAGGTGGGTGGAGTCATTCCTGACTGAGCGGGTACAACAGGTCAAGGTGAATAAAGCAATATCTCTCCCCATTATGACCAACATGGGGGCTCCACAAGGGAGCGTGATTTCACCAGTACTGTTCACGCTGTACACAAGCGACTGTAGGAGTGAGTCAGATAACACCTGTATATTGTTAAATTCGCAGACGACACAGCTATTGTTGGTCTGATTGAGGATGATGAGATAAGCTATAGAAGAACAGTGGACGAGTTTGCCGGTTGGTGCAGGAGTAACTTCCTCCAGCTTAATATCAAAAAAACTAAGGAGGTCATATTGGACCTTAGGACTGGTGCCCATGCACACCAGGAAATAGTCATTGGTGGGGATGGGGTAGTGATGGTGGACGAATATAAGTACTTGGGTACAACGATTGATTCCAAGCTGACATGGAATTCCAACACTCATTCCATCTACAAGAAAGGTCAGCAGAGGCTGCATTCTATGCGCAGACTGAGACAGTATAACGTTGAAAAAAATATCATGGCACTCTTTCATCGATCCTTTGTGGAGAGTGCATTGACATTTTGTTTTGTTTCATGGTATGGCTCATTATCATTGGTTAATAAGAACAAACTCCATAAAATCATCAGCGTGTCCAGCAAAATAGCTGGGGTACGATTTGAGAGTATGACCTCAATGTATGAGACCCGGGTACTCAGGAAGGGGAAAGCCATTACTAGGGACAACACACACCCGTTACACAGCCAATACCATCTTTTACCATCAGGGCGACGGTATATGGTACCTTCCCTGCAGGCTAGGGCCTCAAGATCGTTTGTTCCCATAAGTATAGGACTTATGAACAAGCAGGCTCCATCTCAGTTCCGTGCATAGAGTGTGATGTGATGCCTCTTGGAACTATGACTGGTGGCCTTCTGTTGGCACTGTTTCTTTATTGTCTATGTACTGTCTGTGATCTGTTTGTTTGCATGTTTTATGTATATCCTGATGACTGCTGTGCACAAAACAAATTTCCGAAAAGGACAAATAAAGTATCTATCTATCTATGATGACCTTATGATACTTGAAGACTAGTATAACCACTCTAAATGAAAACAATGCCAAGGGGTTTTCTTTTTGGGAGTATTTCCTGGTACAGTTGAGGATGTAGGGCCAAAAGATGTTTACTTTTCTTTTGTTAATCTCTTATCTGCTTAGGGCCCTAGGGCCTTTCACAGAATTTAGATATTAAACATTTGTTGTTTGATAGGCTATGCCCAGCACAGCCATATTGGAAACACAATTGGGCCTCTTCTTTATACTTTCTTCACAGGTCTTATGGCTCCGTTTGTACACCCTCATTGTTATCGGGGTCCTTGAAATTGAAATTCTTGCCAATATATCTGCTGTGCATCAAGCTTATTGAATGGGATATACCAGGGGTATTCAACTGGTGGTCCGTGATGGTATTGCATGTGGTCCATGAGCATGCATTTAGTAATGTAGCAAAGTGAAGATTTTGTATTTTCTTCCTTTCACGGAACAGTGCACTAAACGTGTATGTACTGTTCCATGGAAGTGCGTCAGTGTTGTCGTTTACTGGGGTTAAGACATTCCACAGAAAAGGGAGTTAGAATCTCAAGAAGGGTAAGTGGACCAGCTTGCCTGATTGAGTCATCATTATTAGGAAATGTGTCTGCTCTATAAATAGGCCTACTGTATATCAGAGTTTCATGGAAGGTTGGATGAAGTAAGAGAATGGAATCAGGTAACCGTGGGATAGGAATAGATAAGAGGTTACACACAACATTTCGTACAAACCATTTTTATTTTTGTATTTTATTTTGCTCTGAGGACCACTCATGCTACGTACTGTAGCATCGTGCAATTAATGAAATCAAGCCCTTAACAGTCATGATTTCATTTCAATCTTTGTATTAGCTATATTATTCCAAAAATGTTCTTACATTTGAAGGACTTTTGAAATACTAATTAGTTTAACATAATTTAATACATTTAACAAAGGCATTTTATTCATATTTTAAAACATTTTCCCATGGACCACCAGCAAGCCTATATGCCATGGACCACTGGTAGTGGGGACTGTCGTTGAGTGTTATGTATGCATTGCATAATAAGTGTTTAACAGTGGTCCCAAGGTTTTCCACACTGCTCCCTATACTGAAGTCAGTACAATCAACAATCAACCAATATAGAGCGTCGTAGCCCTGCCCCCTTTCATGACGACGACGGACCCGGAAAAGCATTCCCCATACATGCATTTCTTGCAAGGGGAAATGCTTTTCCGGGTCTGTCGTCGTCATGAAAGTGGGCGGGACTGCAACGCTCTTTATCAATACCATCAAACAAATATTATTCTCTGCGGGGCGGCAGTGGCTCTGGGGTAGAGAATGAACCACAAGGTTCCCAGTTCGAACTCGGGCTACCCTAGAGTTAGTGTCGAAGTGTCCCTGATGATCCCGATGTGCAGGTTGGTGCCTTGCATGGTTTCCGCCGGCATCGGTGTGTGTGAATGTGTGTGTGTGAATGGGTGAATGTAATCCACAATCTATGTAAAGCGCCTTGGATAAAGGCGCTATATAAATGCAACATTTACTATTTATTTACCAACATAAACCATAAAGAATAATTCAAACTTTAACCTGAGTGATAGCTGGTTCAGTGGTTACACAGGAAACTCATTGAAAGGTTAAATGCAGTGCCAGTGGCAGAGTAACTGCCACAAGCTGTATGTGGTGTGCTTCGTGGTAAATGTTAAAACTATATTCACTTATGCAAATGTAGAGTATAAATTTTACCATAATGCTGATCGAATGTGTTCAGTTGTATAGCTTATGCTCATATAACATTGAGACAGCATTGCTATGGTGACCTGGTTGTCTACACACAGTACAAGTGGGAAGTGAAAACAAGAATAGTTTTTTTTGTTTGTTTGTTTGTTTGTTTGTTTGTTTGGTTTCATGAGGACAACATTTTCCTCACTGGTGTGTTATTTGTTCTGCTTTGGAACATTTTACCTTCCTCTGAAATGAAGTTCATGACAGAGCATATTTTGACTCATGTGACCAAGAAAAACCCCAAATGGGAATCCAGTCCACAACACGGTAAAACCCTCACTGTTAATTTACCAATTTCAACCCGGCATCCTTATTTTGAGCATAGGTCAAAAAAGGTCACCAAAATGGCCTTCTTCCACCTTAAGAACTTGCCAGGCCGTTTCCAGTTCCTCCCCTCTCTGTCATTTTTTGCAGCCGAAACACTGACTCATCCACATATTCATTGCATCTGAGCTCAATTAGGGAAACTGTATCCCTGTGGACAACTGGGAGACCCTGGCAGAGGACCGCTCATCCTGGCGTGGCACAATTGCGATTGGTGTTCAGAAACTTGAGACAGATCAAGCACAAGCAGTAGAAAAGAAGCGTCAACAAAGACATCGACATCTTATGTTACGCCGTCCACCTCCACCAACACTTCCGTGCCCAGACTGCCCCCGGCCCGTTTTTTATAGTGGGGGGGGGAGGTAAGAGTTCTTGAACATACACAGAGTTGGCGGTGCCCAGATTTGAACCCATGACCTTGTGCTGCAAAGGCAAGTGCTCTACCTACCGAGCTAACAAGCAAAATCATTCAGTGTTTTTGTACCAAGTTGCACAAGGATAACTAATAAGGTGGGTATAAGATTTATGAATTGACTGCGTATAAACCAGAAAATATACCAGATGCGGATGAGGAGCTCAATGAGTGAAAACCAATAAAATTAGTCTGAAACAGGGATTAAAGGTTAACTGAAAAATTATTATTAAACTTCAGAGAAAATAAACAGCTTTGAACATTCATGAAAAACAAACAAATGGGGCCCACTTTAAGTTGTTGACTTGAAAAGTCCCAGTTCAGTTCAGGGAAAGCAGTCTCTTTCTCCAATTTGGATAACCAGATTACCACATTTGTGGGTGAAGGGTGGTTCAGAGTAACGGGTCGGCTCTCCAGGTCTGGGTACCATCCGGTATACCAGAACCGTCCATGCAAGGGAATCCTTTCAGGACACAAAAAACCTGAACTGAAAGGCCAAGTGTCCAAAATCACACGTTGTACAACATCAAATAATCTATCAATTCATGAGTAAAGAACATGATTTGATCAGGATCAAGTTCTTTATACATGTTTCCCACTAAACAAATCAGTTCCTAGCATTCCTAGCATTTAAACTCGGCTCAACCAAGGGCTAACATAAAAGGATACAAAGTCAGATCAAAAGTTTACAAAGATATTATAGGTTAAAATCGTGCATTGCAAGGGACCACAACTGTTCAGTTTGAGCTGCTGGTCACAGCTCCTGTTATATAGCCTGCAACTAATTGTAACGGACCCACAGGGCTGTTTCCATGATTAATTTGTGTTTTCTTTGAGCTTTTATTTTGACGTGTTTCCTGCCCCAAGTCAGTTCTCCAGGGCTTTCATTGTAAAGGTTTCCTGCCCACAGGGCCAAATCAGTTTAATTGAAATGATCAAGTTCACCTGTGACTGTGAGGACAACGCCCAGGATGGGGCTGCAGATAGCAGCACTTGACCATAAATGCCACCTGCCAACCTCAGTGGTAAGAGGATTGAGGAACAGATACTGCCATGAGAAGGAATGGCAACACATGGAGAAGTTTGTCAAGGAAGGAACTAAGGACGGATGGCCAAAGAGCCCTGGAACAAACTGCACATGCCACTTTATTAGCGCCAGCTGGGTCCGCTACAGTAGAAACTTCACCCAAGGACTGCAACTCTTCACCACTCATCTACACTGGAGCTCAAACTATGCCATCAGGCCTGCAACGCATCGGACAGTCGAATGAATCTGGTGAACGGTTACATTAACACAAACGCTACAACTGCATGATAGAACATTATACGGTCAGGAAACAAAGACTAAGGATCATACGGAAACTGAACATATATGGACATATGGCATAGGCCTACAAGGGTTTTTGAATTTAATTTCAGTTAATGGTTTACATGCAAAGATTATTGTGTTTTACAGTGAGATTGTAATACAGTGATTTAAGGTCCAGATCTTTTTTGTGTTTCATTTATTTATGGTTATTATATTCAAGGTCTTTATTTTCAGTCACACCCACAAAACCTACATTTTATTTGAAATCTAATCCAAAATGGCAGACATTAGCATGATGGTGAATGAGTCAGATGACAATGCAGATCTAGAAATGGTTGAGAAGAAGGTAAAGAGGCTTCTATCTATGTATGATCAATGGAAGGTTATTGCATGGATCACAAAGACACAGTTAAAGGCCAACATTGCTGAGAGCGACCCAGGACTTGTCCTTGACACTTTGGTTAAGTGCAAGGATATTTCTAAACTCTACTCTGACATCTTTAAACATGGCACCCCAGATGATGATGTGAGAAGAATAATAGATCGATGTAAATTTATATCGAAGGGCATTTTTGAAGTTCTTTTTGATAGAATTGTTGATAATGAATTTGGAACGGGAATGCAGGATTGTTTTTATGGACTGCTTGTCCATGATCCTTTTCACTCTATTTTTAAACGTACTCCAGCACACGTTGATACCAAGAGTAGCTATCACTCTGCATCTGTGGCAGCAGCAGTAGAGCTTGCCAGGAAGAGGCAGGGGAGGAGTTGCACAGAACAGATTGAATATGAACGGGAGGAACGGATTGAAGAGGAACGGATGGCGCAGCTAAAGGCAACAAGAGGAGTGGAAGAGCAGAAAAAGAAGGAAGAACTGGAGCAGCGACAACAGAGGGCTGCCGCAGAGAAGCGAGAGCAGCAGAGACTCCTGGCTGAGCAGGAGCAGGAGCAACTACAGAGGGCTGCCGCAGAGAAGCGAGAGCAGCAGAGGCTCCTGGCTGAGCAGGAGCAGGAGCAACTACAGAGGGCTGCCGCAGAGAAGCGAGAGCAGCAGAGGCTCCTGGCTGCTGAGCAGGAGCAGGAGCTACTACAGAGGGCGGCCATAGAGAAGCGGGAGCAGCAGGAGAAACTCCTGACTGCCATGAAGAAGCAACATGAAGAGATTCAACAAAAGCAGCCAGGCCTGGGTGCGCCGGCTGGTGAGGAAGAAACGAACATCAAGAAGCAGCTGGAGGTGACGGAGGGAGCAGCAGCGGTGAAGCCCAAAGACCCAGCCCAGCAGGGTTCAGATGCCCTGGCCTCACATCCCAAGGCACCAGGGGATTCGGTGGGAGTTGGTACTCTGCAGGCCGGCGAGGCCGAGCCTAATGCAGTGGCTGCGATGGCCTACAAGGGGGCTACCAATCAAGACTCCCCGGCAGCAGTCAAGGGGGAACGGCGGCCTAGAGGAGTGCGAAGACAACCAGCCATGGCTAGAAGGTTCAAGGCCCAGGACACTAGGCTCCTGGAAGTCAATGCTGAGCATGCTCTGATTGGAGATGGAGTACTCATGGTGGGAGAAAGACTGCATGCCCCATTCCTGCCGATTATTTTTAAAATTCTAAATGAGTATGGGGTCACGTAATTTGATGTAAAATCATGTTTTGATTTATGCAACCTGGTTTTAAATCACTAATGATTTTGGTGGGAGTGTAACGGACCCACAGGGCTGTTTCCATGATTAATTTGTGTTTTCTTTGAGCTTTTATTTTGACGTGTTTCCTGCCCCAAGTCAGTTCTCCAGGGCTTTCATTGTAAAGGTTTCCTGCCCACAGGGCCAAATCAGTTTAATTGAAATGATCAAGTTCACCTGTGACTGTGAGGACAACGCCCAGGATGGGGCTGCAGATAGCAGCACTTGACCATAAATGCCACCTGCCAACCTCAGTGGTAAGAGGATTGAGGAACAGATACTGCCATGAGAAGGAATGGCAACACATGGAGAAGTTTGTCAAGGAAGGAACTAAGGACGGATGGCCAAAGAGCCCTGGAACAAACTGCACATGCCACTTTATTAGCGCCAGCTGGGTCCGCTACACTAATCAAGAACAGCTGACACGGTGTTGCGGCCAGATCTCTCAGGTGATTGACAGGTGAGGCACTTTAGACCAGCAGAGGTCAGCAAAGCCACAGGCACTACAACAGCACAAAGTAAAGACAATTTCACAAAACTGCAATTTTCATTGGCTCATAAAACCTTAATTTTTTCACTTAAAAAAAGTATCATACTTTACTATATAATTATATATATATATATATATATATATATATATATATATATATATATATATATATATATATTCTGTGCACAGAATGTGTGACACAAGCACACACATCCTGTCCTGTACTGACGATGTTGGTCTTCTTTGACTCAACCATCGATGCTATGAAAAGGTCACTGTGTGTCTTCCTGCCTTATCATTGGATGACCTGGTTACTAATACACAGTGTCATACAAAAAAGGAAGTTGTGGCTGTCTGTGCATGCAAAACATAAAGGAAAAAAAACTGCTTGTGAGAATTAAACCGCACCTTCGTAAACCCTGTTGATACCAGCAGAAAACAAATGAATTTAGAGCAGTGCAATGCAGGGTTTATTCTGCATGGTATTTGTCCCTAGCTCCCTGTCAGGGTTACTATACTTTGGTCCGATCGACTACCTACCCCAAACCCTCACCCTAACCATAACCGCAAGCACGGGGCAGCAAACCTAAACCTAACCCTCAACCCTATCCCGAGTCGGACCAATGCTCCTTCGAACCAATGATATACTGTCAATTTCAAAGTGCAGGGTTAAGACTTATCCCTGCACAGGGATATGTCAGAGTGAATGAACTCCTGAATGAAGTGTCTGGTGCTGGGAGTCCTGGTGAGAGCAGGAGTGGACCTGATGAGACGTAGGAGGGGCCCGGACAGGAGTCAACCCACAGAGCCTAGTCCTTCCATGCGCCAGACTGATCTACCTCCCAGTCCCGGCAGAGTCGGGACTTGATCACCCCGGCTGGGTCACCTGAGTAAGGGGTATGATGTTGCGAAACCCGAAACCCAGATGACCTTGGGCTACATCACGGATACATCGCAGGTGCATCCATCCATGCAATGTTTTTTCATTCTAGAGTTGTTAGTAAAACCTACAGTTTTGGCAGTTACTGTACTGTACATACAGTACAGTCCACAGTATTCAAAACAAAACCATTGTCCATTATCAACTGCTGATTGCTAAAGTCAGCGTCTTAGTAGGACGCTCAGATCAGCCAATGCAGGGAAGCTGGAAGTACCCTCACTAAAAACGCCGGGACAATGCTCCACATGTCCCAAACTCTTCTCCCTTCTGGCTCCAAAACTATGGAATGCACTTCCCATTACAATCAGAACCGCAGCCTCACTCCCAATCTTCCGCCGTAGTCTGAAAACCCACTTGTTCAGACTCCATCATGGCCCGTAGCACTTTTGTAGACTTAGATAGCATTTTATACAGACTTATAGCATGTTATGTAGACAGCACTAGAATTGCATTGTATGTAGTCATAGCACTTTATAGTATATATGTATAGTATTGTATATATGTATAGTTATATAGTTTCATTATATAGAGATTCCACTGCTACGTTCTTAGCTTACGCATGTTTCATGAATACTACTTTTTATGTACTGTATGTGTTGTATTCCCATACTTTATGTTCTTGTCGAATGTAAGTCGCTCTGGATTAAAAGCGTCTGTTACATGCCTAAATTGTAAATTGTATGTATATACACACACACAGTAACTTCTAGTTCTACTTGTACACTCTTTGGAGTTAAAGTAACACTGAGGATTTAATTTGACTGTTTCGGACTTCTGTGGATGTGAAACATGGCAGGGAGTTTAGTTTCTAGTTTGACAAAGGCCTGAGCATGGCAAAAGTGCTAGAAAGACTTGAAAAATAACTGAAAGAATATACACCATAAACAACTATATACCTAAAACCAGCATTCCTGTGCTTAATAATATATAATACTGACATACTGTAATCATATTATTATTATTATAGACAGATATGCCACCATCAATGTGTCAAGTGACCTTATGCTTGTGGGTTTGTGCATCTGTCTATGTTTGCATGTTTTTGATTGTTATTGTATTTTTACTGCTATTTTATTTTATCTGTGAAGCACTTTGTAACTCTTTGTTGTGTTAGGCCCAAACCACACCAGCTGCAACTCCTTGCAACTACTCGCAACTCCTACTCCCTGCAACAAAACAAACCACACGGTCCACACCGTGAGGTAATGAGGTTTCCACCCGACAGAGACGATATATTGGTAGTAGTTGGTGTTGCTGTTTTTTCCCCCCTGTGTTGTTTCTGGTTTAGTGAATGATAACTAACTAGACCTGTACGACGTGCCCGTCGCAGTCGGCCACCGGCCTACTTGGGAACGATGCAACTTGGGAACCTAATGATATGTGTTGTCATAGCACCCGTCAGCCGGTGTCCCACATGGAGATCTGTCTATGTGCCTGTGTGCCTGCATGTGAAGAAAAGTGTATTTGGCAATCAATTCGGCCCACTGGCAGAGCCTGATTGGTTGAGCCTCAATTAGCTGAGGCAGAGGCTAGAAATTGCACAGGTGAAAGGAGTTGGCCTCATTAGGCCCACTGGCAGAGCCTGTGGTGGTTCTGGACCGACCGACTCGATACCGGGCACTGCACTCCCTGTGGGGGTGTGGAACGTGTGTGTCGAATTTGAAGTCGGTGGGTCAAACGGTTCTCGAGTTACGTGCATTACAACCGTACACACACACACACACACACACACACACACACACACACACACACACGTACGCACACAGAGACGTGGCGTATTTATAAATAGTAGGATAACGTTTTAATATATCTTTATTATAATGCTCTGTATCTGCCATTAGTTTGCAAATGTGTGTATTTTGTATAGACTCCACCTTCATAGAAGGTATAACTATTCATATGAATACACTAGTGCTGGAATATTATTGCAGGGTATTTGGATTGATTTTTGTGTGATCATGATCTGATCATCTGAAATTGTACAAAAAAGAAAAGGAAAAAGCCCAATAAAGAGTTTGGAAATAAAATAACACACAGTTTAGGCATATCAATTAATTTCATGCTTTATATTTATACTATTTAAACATTAAATATGTACAAATGTACAACCTTTACAAATGGTAGTTTTGTTTACTTTCTCTATGAAGGTCTTCCATAAATGTAGCTTACCATATAACAATTTATTCAAATTATTGAAATATAACACAATCTAAAAATGTAAATGTAAATGTAAATGTTTTAAAGTCATTTCTGTGCACAAAACAATTCTCAACTGATTCCTCTGTCAACATGCTATTTTGCAAGTCATTGCAAGTTGCAACCACTTGGGCGTGACGTGCGTGAGATAGATGTGCTAGCCCTGTCTTAAAACCACACTTCTCAGTTCTCACCCACAAGCCAACTGTTTCCTACTTTCACAAATTCACACTTGACAACAAACATTCTAAATGTGTCCAAGTGTATTTCCTGTTGCAGTGTTTGTGAATATGATAGTAGCTGACAGGAGATATACTTGGACACAAGCTGTTCCCTATAGCAATTTCACTGTCAAGGTCTGTGCCTTTTGGGGACGGCACCCATCATAGTCTGAAGACTTGAATTGAGCATGCCAGCTTCCTGGTTTCTTAAAACTACTGTAGACTTACATATCACGATGGGAAAACCAAACGACCTACGCAGTTGTTGGGCCTTTGTATCGAATGAGATCAGGGCGGACAGCAACTATGGTTTATTGGCAACAGAGAGAAATGAGTAGGAATGAAAACCTGCACTTTCTCCTATAAGGTCCGTTTCTCAGGGGTGCATATCTTTGGTCCGACATACTAACAGTCCGACACTACTTGGGTCCGACGTCCTATACCCCAAACCGGCGTAACCTAACCCGGCTATATCCGCACGTGGAACCACGGCTGAGTCTTAAGCGGCCATGCATGTGTCTTAACAGCCACGCATGTTGCAGCCACGGATGAGTCTTAACCGGCCACGTATGTCGAACTGTTGGTATCTCGGACTAACGTCTGTCCCCCAGTGCTCAGGCACTATAGCTGGCTCCTGCCTGCAGTGAATTATCTTGAGATTCTGGTGAGCTTTTTTTTACAGGTACAGTGCAGAGAAACAGGAAACACAGAGAGCACATGCAGAAAATGGGCACATGCAGAAAATGGTCAGGAAAAGCCAAGAATTGGACCTGCTGCCAGGCACCAGAGCCGATGCGGCATGCTCCCCATGCGCTACTCTGCCCACGGGCCGCCCCTATGGTATGGCCTTTGCACCCTCGGAGTCAACACACTCTCAAAACACTTTCTTTCGCCAATTCACTAAGCATAAAAACTTAAATATTTGTATATTTACTTCATTGACCAGAGTCCCAGGGTCTACTAGGCACCCCTCCTTTTTTCCCTCTACACTCTTCCCCTAAAGACAGCAGACCTACAAGCTCACAACACGCGTTGTGCTGTGCATGAGCTTCTAGAATCTGCTAATTCCTCTAAGAGACAAACACAGCCAATTACTGACAGAGCTATTACGGCGACAGTCCCGGAATAGAAATTCATCAGCAGTATTCCCAGGAAGAGTTAACATCCACAGTCCTTTCACTTCATTTTTAAATGCCGCTATCCCATGTTGTGTGGTAGTCCGGCATCAAAATCAGCTTCCATATAGTCCTATGGAGTTTCCTCTCAAACGTCTTCATTATGTGTCCTGCTGGGAGCCCAGTAAAGTCCTGTATATGTCAGACCTGAGGAAGCGTGGGTACGAGTCCCTCTCCATCAGGCCGTAGACGATCCTCTGCGCGTCAATGAAACACGCCTCAGAGGGTGTATTCACGTTCCGCCTGGTCAGCTCCCTGGTCTTCTGGTCAATGTTAATCTGGACGAACGGGAGACACAGACTTGGTGTTACTGCATGAGCATATCGTTGCAGTCGGGCATACTGATCGTGCTACCAAGCGTCACACAAAAGTATAGCCGATCCGCAAGCTCGAAACGCACATTTTGAGCTTGTAGATCTGCAACTTTAGCTGTTTTTACATTTGAGTCCTGAAAAGTAACAGTTTTGGAGTGGATGTGGTGTTGTGAATGTGTGTACAGATATTAGCATACTTGAGGTGGAGCCTAAGCTTCTCACTATGGTTAGTGGTTAGGGTTAGAATTAGGTTGTGTGTGTGTGTGTGTGTGTGTGTGTGTGTGTGTGTGTGTGTGTGTGTGTGTGTGTGTGTGTGTGTGTGTGTGTGTGTGGGGGGGGGGGGGGGGGGGGGGGGGGGGGGGATCACAATATACACACCTCTCTCGGAGCCCCGGCTTGAATGTACCGTTTGAAGATCTTTTTGGATCTGGAGGACATCCTGAAAGAAGACCTGAGCTTCTTGTAGTCCTCACACACCAGCCAGAACTCGATGTTTTCATCGCTGAACTCCGACTTCAAGAAGGTCTGAAATGTCACCATGCCATCTAAACAAAGAGGAACGACGATTAACCACTGTTGAAAGGGAACACCAGCTGTATATGATGTGTATTACAAACAGTGCAAGTCATTCAAGTATTCTTTACACTATATTTTAACGATGGCTTACATTTGGAGGCTAGAAGTCTCTCCAGTGAATGGGACCACTGGGATACTTCTGTGAAACTGAGCCTGTAAAATAAGCGATATTAGTTAAGATTTTTATTTTTTAAATGACTCGATCAGTGGTTCTCAAAGTGGGGTCCAGGGACAGGACCCTCAGGTTTTCACAGGATTCCAAATGCACCCATACAGGTCTGTAACTCTGAGAGTGAGTACAGTAAGGGCCCATTTGAGGTCTCATTCTGTACACTCCCAGAGTTGAGCGTCCTTGAGATTAAAACGTTTCAGAACCGCCGGACTGGATACATATTTCACACAGGAATTCTAGACCCTTGAAATGGTCTTGTGTCGACTCACCCTTCAGTCTTTGAGCTCTCAGAAGATCTGCACTGCAAACGATATCTGAGGTTGTATCCCCTGCGAACACATTGTGAAACAAATGAAGCTCACTTCACCTCTGTAGTTACTCCACACATTGCTTGCTTAACCACATGAACCCTATTCTGGGGGCAAACATTCAGTGGAAATCACAGATCTATAAGCTCGTAGATTTCTGCCAGAGGGAAAAAGGAGTGGGCTAGTGGGATACTCCAGTCAACTAAGGATTATAGGGATGAAGTGGTAAATGGTAACGGCTATGTTGTTCGATAAAGTTGATAACTTACTTGGGCTTTCTTGTTCTGGTGTCCTTGTTGTCCATATTGAGTTCCTGTAGCTGCCTTGGCGCTGATGAAGCTAGGCATGGTGAGGACATGGGCTGCATGGGCGTAAGTAAGCTGGCCGTTTGAGATGAGTGATGTTCAGTTTCCGTCTGTCTGTGTGATAAGCCTCCGCCAGCTACTATAGTGGCATATATAGAGGAACACAGCCCCGCTATGAGGTGGTTGAGTAGCGTCAGCAGACCGCTTTGTGCTAACCACAGAAAGAGGAAGTTGAGTAGATGACGGTAGCCAGCTATCTGTCGAGTATTGTTCTGAAACCTTGTAAAGTTCATCACTTAGCCCGGGATGCAAATGGCCTGGTGGGAAATTCAACAACAGATAGGCAAATACAGCACCGTCCTTGTGGTGTTGGTTCTCAAGAGGTACAAGAGTGTTCAAGGCCACTGAAGTGACACTTCCCTTCTTCAGTGGTGTACTCAAGTACTGTACTTAGGTACATTGTTGAGGTATTGAATTTGCTGGAGTACTACAATTTTCAATACTTTTACTTCAACTCCATTACATCTCAAAACCGTATTGAACTTTTACTCCACTATACAATATTATTATAATATAATTTCTAAACTTTAGTTACTATATACTTTAGTAGCCTAACTAGTGTTATTATTACAAAACATACATTAACCACTTCAATTATACTTTGGCTATTTGAAAATACCCAATACAAGCTCACAATGTATGTATCGCAATGCAGCGCATTGTGAACTTGTAGATCGGATATTTAAAAAAAAAATGTACTTGGGACAGTAACGAGTTACTTTTAGTACTTTATATGCCAACAAATCAAAACATACTTTTACTCAAGTAAACCAGACTTTTACTTAGAGAAATTCTACCTTACTTTAGTACAAAATGTGAGTGGGCCTACTTCTTCTAATACGGCTTCCCTTCAATGGCAGAGAAATTTCAGCACGCGTGTTTATGCGATTTGGGGGAACTTTTGAACAATGGGTACCATCATCAATGTCTAACTGTTGTGTTATCAATAGGAGAAACCCCTTTAGATTTGACAGGCTGATTCTGAACAAAATATCATTGTGACTAATTGTTTTATATGACATTCAATCTAATAACCGATATCACAATAATTCAACAATGTCTACTGTAAACTGCAATGTCAAAAATATTCCATCTGTAAGCATCATTGTTTTTCTATTATTTAAAAAAAAAGTAGGTCGTAAAATCTCCTGCTCATATTGTACTGTATTGTGTACTGTATATAATGTATAAATATCGAATCAAATAAAAATTATGTACATCTCTTTATTATAAAGTTTGTACTTGTTTACTGTACTGTAATTGTATTATACCCTCTTATTATATCTTGTTTGTTATACATTGTTAGCGGTCTGTGGAGCATGTCACACCAACATACTTGTATGAGAAAATAAAACCTCTCTATAGTCTTAATTTAACCTTCATGTTGATGAAGATAGTGATGAAAGCATTTGTCACCACATTCATCAGCAGCAGTTTATTTTTTATGATGATGTTTATTTATTTTTTAGTAATTGCTAAGTTTGTGAACAAACTGTACAGCACATCATGGCATGATGTGACGATACTGCACAGTCAGGAACATTTCAATTTGAATGAATTTGCATGCCAAGAAAGGCCTCATCATGCCTGAGAGTACGGATGCACATTCAGCACTGCACACGGTCACTGGTAGAAGTCAGTGTTATTTCAAAAAAGGCATTTAAACTCATCATATAGAATAGAACAGAACTGAGTGCCAATGTCCTTGTGCTGCAATACACATTTGATTTAATTTGCCAGTGTAGCTTTGCACATGGTACAAAATAACGTTTCATGAAATGAAAACATTACATTCAAATTCAAACATTAAACAGTAGTGCCTTGAAAGTAGTCACTTGGAACCCTATAGGTGTCCCTATTCTGGGCATAATGTCATAATAGCAAAGATGAGGAAGTAGGAACAATTATAGATTATTTACATTCATATTCTGTTCATATTTTACTTAGTTTAATATGACTTAATTTCCGTTATCATTAACTTAATTTTGGTTAGGGTCCTACCTAATCCTAACCGAAATGAAGTTAACGGTTAGTGACACACATTTAACCATCCAATCCCTAGTGCAGGAGAATATAGGCATTTGTCTCGCGTTTGGTCTGTACACTCTGTGTTCAAATTCACCTAAATGGAACTTTTTACAGTATCTCTGCCTTCTTGTAGATATGCACTTGTTTATCAGGTGTCAGCAAGCAGAAAGTCTGTCACCTCCATCCACACACAAGTGGAGAGACATCCTATTAGCTGCCGAGAGGACTGGAACTAGGTGATAGGTTATATTTTACAACATATCAAACCTCATATCTCCATATTTAAAATGTGTTATGTTTTGTCCTAAATTAATGGCCTACTTTGTCATACTACAGTGTCACACAAAAGTAGAAAAGATTGCAGATTGACAAGGCAAGCACACAATGTGTTGTATAGTGATGCATTGTGAGCTTAATTATAGCTCTACACTTATATTGTAGCTTTTAAATAAATGAGTGGTTAAGTCTGAGTTTTAAGAGCTTGTGACTAAATACATTGGATCCATCGGAACACAGATTCCTTTATTATGTTATATGTTTCTCTTTTTTTCCAGAAAACTAACAACTGACATACAAGGTCTCCATCCGACAGCAACGATATATAGGTTATATTTTACAACAGAAAAAGGTAGCGCTGCATGCTTCTGACGGCTTATACGACAGGTGCTCTTTATCAGGGCAGCAGGTGAAGACATACAAAACAGAATCCAGGACGTCTTTGCTTGATAAACAGTCCCCAAGTGGTGCATAGAGTCTGCACAGTCTGGGGGACTATTTATCAAGCCAGACATCCTGGATATTTATTTTCGTTTGTTTCCTGTCATCTCTGCAGTTTTAGTAAAGCCAGCTCATTACTGTACTGTGCATCATCGTTGAAACTTTTTCTTTCATACTAAACTAACGTTTGTCTTCCCACACCCACAACGAGGTGCATGCAACTTGAGTTTTCGACACTCAGGGGAAGTTGCGGTTCAGTCTGTGAAGTACAGATGTAAGAACTGGTGCGGCATAATCTGATGATCCATTCAGCAGTCGCTCACACACCAAAACATTCAAAACAAAATGTTCTACAGACAGTCAGCATGGTCACATGTGAGAAACCAAACAGTTCCCACTTCCACTTTCCCTATACGCTGCAACTCACTCAAATGTTTGATGCCAGATACTCCAGATAATGAGACTTACCTATAATGCAAAAGACACATTGTATTCATTTACTTTTTTAAAGAAAACAACATAGCACTCCTTTTGTGATTTTTTGTGATGTCCAAGTTTCCAACAATGTTAAAAAATACAATATATAAATGGTTCATGTATTTTTGGACTGGCTGCTGTTTTGTATGCGTTTGTGTTTCTTTTGGCTTGGTTTGCATGGCAAGTTTTACATTGCTTATTTAAACATGCAAAATGGTTGCTAGCTATTACGCTCAGTGATGTACTTCAAACTGTACCATCCAGACATACTGTAGACTGCATACCATAAAACTGGGCACTTGAGAGCGCTGGGCACTACTTTTGGTTAGAACTGACCGCATTCCCTGCATTATATTTTGGGACCAATTTCTAATCACTCATGAACAATGAGGCACATTGTTAGCATTCAGCATTTACATTTACAGCATGCCCTCGATCCATAAAGCATCCACAATGCTGTGTTCAGAATACATAATACATCATAGACAGACATGAATGTGAAAATGTCATTTGAATCCTAAAATGATGAAAATATGTCTGGTCACGGTGGTCACCCATAACCATACAAAAAGATACTTATTCAAATAATTCAAGGTAATGCTTAAGACCAAGACATACTACAGATTTACAGCCAGCAAGCATATTAAAGTGCCCAGTTCTCCCCTAAGCCCAGTGCCAATAGTGCCCAGTTCGCTTGCATTCCAGACACTCTCACCTGCCAATGTTAGTTAGTTAGTTAGTTTCATTTATTGTCCACATGTGGAAATTCGTCTTCGGTCTCAAACAATGTTGCACATATGTAGACTACTACACCAAAGCAGTGTTTGAAAGGAAGTTATACCACACATCAACAAGGTCAAGGTAGGCCTACAGGGGCAGGACAATAGTACCAGAGGTGGAAATAAACCAGGCCTTCCTTATTTCCTTCATAGGTTACCAATTATTCTAATGAAGGTTGTCTGTTCCATTTAGTGCAGCACATTGGTGCTACATAAACTCTCAGAGTTACACATCCTAGGGGTGCACTTGGAACCCTCTCAAGGAACCCTGGACCCCAATTTGAGACCCACTGGGCTAACAGTCTTTACAGAAAGCAAACATGCACAATATCAGCAGTGGCCCGACTCCGTTTGACCAGAATGGAACAAGCCTCATTAGAATCATTGGTTACACCTAAACACCTAAGAGAGCCCAATGTCTTTCCAATATGGCTCCTGCTGCATTTTTAAATGAATGTGCAAAGTACCGGTACACAACAATGGGGCGCTTTTAAGTGTGGGGAATTTCTTCCTAAAACGCTTAATTTACCTTTTAAAGTACTTCTCAGGTCCCATTAAGACTTCTCCAGGTGTTGTCTTTCACATTGGTCCCTTTCTGGTGTACCCCCCATTTCCCTGTTAGCCCCTCTGCATCGTACCCCTTTAACATAGCCAAACGTCAAGGCTGTGTACTTTGCACCTTAATGAAAAAAGGCATCAAATTAATCTGAGCTGCTCTTGTGCCTTCCTTCCCACCACTACATCACATGAATATTTGCAAAAATCATTAAAATCACATCATTCGAAACATTAAAATATCTCTACCAGCCTAAACTCAAAACATCACTATCTCTCTGTGTTCCACTCAGCTGCTCTTTGCACCATAAATCCAATTGAACTGTGGGGTCTTTGAGGCCATAGAATGCAATGTTAATTTGTCTGCCATTTCAAGCCTAAAGCCTCACACTTGTGCTTCACATAATTGTATAGGCCTTATTTGATGCAGTGCTGCTTTCATCCGTGGATGAGGCTTTTTTTTTAGACCACTGTAAAAATATATATACAAAACAAATTTAAAGGAATTTAAAATGTAAAAGTCTACTCTCCAGCTAGCCGCAATTTGCAACTCTAGATTTTTTTACAATGGGCTGAATCCAGAGTTGCAATAACCTCCATCAACTTCCTATGCATGTTTTTTGGTTTGTGATCTCCTGGTCTTAAATGACGTTAAACTCACCAACTTTGCAGCTGCAGTCCAAGCTTGAATTATCCTCTTTCAATCTGGTGTCGCTTGTTTATCATAAAAGTCGCCCGTAGAGATGTTATGAGCTACTTTCTGTCCAAAATATTCCAAGAGTGACAATATCGAGCCGCCATTTTGATTTTTGCAACGTGCCGTAAAACAAGATGTGAGGGGGAGTGCTTGTTTAATAGCGTCCCTCCCTCCCTAGGGCGTCGGCCTCTTCTTTGGGTGTCTTACCTGCGCAGGTAAGATTCTATTAAACAGCGGCTACTCTCCAGCTGCTATGACACTGTTGCCATCTGCTGTTTAATAGACTACAAGGTCATGATGTAGGCTACAGAATAAACATACACAGCAAGCATTGGTGGAAAGTAACTAATTACATATATATTTCACAAATACTGTACGTAAGGTACTTATAGCTACAGCTACTGTCTTTAATTGAGTATTTCCATGTTTATTTATACTTTTACTTACACAAAGGATATGAGTTCTTCTCCACCTCTGCCAACCAGCACGTTTTGCATCTCATTCAAAATGGCCACACCCAAATGTCAACAGGACACCTGCAGTCAATCTGTCTATTGTGAGATATTAAGTCACACTGATTTGGTGTAGAACTACAACAGGGCTTACTCTTCCTTTTGACAAAATCTGAACATGAGACAGACATGCAACAATAATAGATTCAGATATATATTTTAATTGCAAACATAAATTTGATTTGAATATCTGATCAAATCAGACAAAAAAGTGGATAATACTATTTACAATCAGGAATTCAGTTGAGTATTGAATTTGTGGAAGGAAGGAGGGATAAGAAAGCATTATCAATGAATCATTTTGTTACTGTCGGGCAGAAACCTCTTATGTCCATATTTGAACCTTTTGTAAATGAATACTTCTTCATATTACAGTGTCACACAAAAGTGAATTTGAATCCTGAAAAGTAACAGCCTTGGACATAATGAGGTTTCCCTCCGACAACAGAAATGATCAATGTCCAGAGGCAGTGCAGTACATAGATACAGTGGATGTTATGTCCAGACAGTGTAGAAATATACTTCAGATGGTACATTTTTACACTCACAGAATTACAGTAAAGTAACTGTAACTGATTTTTGCTGTGTGCCTATGGTTGCGCAAACGCTGTTCACAATCAGAATCGGTATAGGGCAGTGGTTCTCGATATCCTGGTCCAGGTACCACCAGGGGACCCTTATATATTGTTTGCCTGTTATCTCTCCTATATGGTACCATATCAATAAATACAGCATGGCATTGTGGACAAATTATTTAGTTTTGGGTTTGAGATGCTAATTCTCATCTAATGGTGGTCGTGGTGACCGTGGCTCAAATGCCGAATGAATAATGGCCCTTGATATGAAAAGGGTTGAAAACCACTGATCTAATACATGTCAAACTGTGGGTCCTTCAAATGAGAATCACTGGTATAATGGTATAAAGTAGACATTGTGAGAGGAGTCAGCGAGCCTGTTTAAGAGCCAGACATTCACCTTGCCTCGGCTCTCCTCAGGAGGCTCTGGTAGACCTCGGACTTGAGGAAGCGTGGGTAACAATCTCGGGCCATCAGGCTGTAGATGAGCTTCTGTGCCGTGTCGAACGACGTCAAGGTCGGCTGGGAGATGTTTTTGGTTATGTTCTCTCTGGTGCAACAGTCGATGTTGATCTGTATTGAAGAAAAACAACAACACATACAAGTCCAACCACTCATCTCAACCAGCTCTCTCCTTATTGTTAACCACTTAAGCCCTATAGCCTAGGCGGCATAGCATTTTTGGGTTTCAGATCCGGTCGGGAGCGGACAGAACTTATGTCATGCTGTAGTCACTGGTTTGTATATACATCAGGCTGGAACCAAATAATTCCCTGCATCATCATTTTAGGGCCTATACCCAATAAAACCCTTGATGCGGCATAGTTTAGCATATCCGTGGCCTAGACCGGATCACCCAGGACATTTTGGAACACAGACCAGGCTTTCCGCTGAGGTGGAAAGTCTGGTGATGCGAGGTTACTTAAGCCTTATTGCAAAATAAATTTGAGACAATGGCCGATCTGCAAACATGTCATGATGGGACACATTTAGATCTTCTGGTTTTTGTTCCTACAAGACTTGGTTGTTACTGTTTAAGGAGTAAAATAATGTGGGTACTGTATGTTTACCTGTCTGGGAGCCTCTGTTTGGACAAACTCTGAGTAGATCCTGTTTGCAGTGGAGATCATCTCTGGGATTGTCTTGATCTTCTTGTAATCTTCACAGGCCAGCCAGAAGAGGATGTTCTCCTCACTGTACTCTGACTTCAGGAACTCACGGAGGGCTATCTGGCCAGCTGCAGTCAGACCACACATGAGGAGAAGCAGAATCCCAATCAGAAATTATTTTATTGTCACACCTTATCCACTTAAACCCTGAGTCTATACTTAGTTAAATGAACTGTGCATGTTCTGCTCTTGTTTCATTCTACATCAACATTTTCGCGAAAAATAGATATATAATGCATAGCACTGTGACACATTGTGATCTTGTAGAAGACAAGCCCTTCAAGTGGTTACAAATATAGGCTATACAGTAAAAGAATAAAGGGCTCCTCAGACTTGCAGTTCAATAATAAAAATAAAAAAACACAACAACAGCACCCTCACTATAGAAAAGGGCATCAACACCTAATAAAAACTAGTGAATTAAACATACAATGTTGTTTATTTTAAGTGGTAGTGAGATAGTGATTGTACAGAATAATAGCTTCTGCGTATTCTACCAGTCAACTTGATTGAGCAGGTCTTTTGAGCAGCCTTGCGTTTGACAAGAGAAAATCAGTTCTCCCCCAAAGTACAAATGTAAACACTTAAACCATATTATTATTTTGTTGACCAGGGTCCTCCAGCGGCCTGTACTTTGTTGACCAGGGTCCTCCAGCGGCCTGTACCCCCCCCCCCCTCTAAACAAAAACTCTTTACTGAGAATATCCCATTTACAAGCGTTGCTGTGATCTTTTAGATCTGTTATTTATGCCAAATGTTTGCCTATTTTCACCAAATGTTCTATTATGAGTTATGACTAGGGACACTAAAATGTCCTCACCTTTACAGCCGAGGACCTTGTCCACAGATTCACTCCATGTCTCAACGTCATCAAGGGGATCCTTGGGAAAGCAACACAATCTACCCTTGAAAAGAGCATCAAGATCTATCACCAGTCCAATTATTAGTGAAATGCACCCTGGTTCATATAAAATATTGCAGCATGCTGACTCGTAAATCATTTCAAATAATCATGCCATCTATAATTAATTAATTTGTATATAAATATTGTATTATTTAATGCAATTGGTTCTTAAGGAGCCACTTTTAAGATCTATGCTATTCTATGATTTAGTGTGCGATACGAAGATGAGACTTACAACGAGCGCAAGACTCCCTGGTGTTTTCCACATTGCTGCTGTTTAAGCTGAATCCTGATGAAAATTATTTAAAAAAACGCCCTTGAATCAAATAAGAAGGAACTCACTTTATTGCCATTGTATGTGTCCTCTGAGGCGAAAGAGAATAATGGTCCTTCAAGGGTCAAGATCAGCTGGTGATTGTTTGGATATTAGGGAGTCAAGTGACTGAACAACATCTAAATGATGCTTTCCTCCACATGAATGGAATATATGGAAATCAGTATGCAAAGTGTTGTTGATGGGAGAGACGGGGCATCCCTGCATGGAAACGCCTGGGAGACGGCTTGCTTTTTTTGTCCAACCGAACATTATTATGAGTATTAAATTATGAGTATGAATAAGGTAAACTAAGGTTGAGTTTTTGTATGCTTCAAAGCAAACACTGTAGGCCTATACTTAAAGGCGAGGTGTTTTTCATGTATCAGAGCATCAGAATATCTTTGTCCGTAAACAGTAAAGTAAGTAGTAAATAATGTTTTTGAGTTATATTAGACGTTCAAGGTCAAGATGACACATCGTGATATGGGACGGCATCAAGCGGGAGACACGGAGAAATAGATTTGACGATTAAAAAGATTGAAAAAATGAATGGTTATAAAACCACAGAGAGATCCTGACCATAAACAAATACGTTGACGAGGACAAGGCCCTACATCCTGTAATTTGCATATCTGCTGTCTCCATGATTTATCAGTGCCAGATGTGGTTATTATGCTCAGATGTGGTTATTGCAGGTGATCTCAGACAACAGGCCTGGGGACCGGGTCCTTGAGGGGCTTCCAGGGGATACCCAGCAAAACAACACAGTATCAAAATCAGTTTAGCCACTATTCAAAAATAGCCATATTGAACAGTTTTACAATTGTAACGTCTTTTCTTATGAGAATCCCTGACACAACATATTTTAATAGTATGTGGACAAATATGTATTAATTTGTGGGTTTTGACATGAAAATGTTGGAGAACCACTGCAATACACAATTGGCCCCTTTTCCACCGGGGTTGAACCGGTTCCATTCTTTCCCCCCCTAAATTTGGAACTAAATTAATTGGGTCAGATCTCTAAAAGTCGGTTTGGAACTCGAACCAAAATCTTCTTGCTCTGAAGTGGGAACAAAAGTGGGCATGTCACTTTTCTGAATAGTCTATTCAGGTTGGAAGACGCAGATGTGATGTAAACCATCATACAAAATAAAGAATGGAACCAGTTCTAGAACCAAAGTTATTTTGGTGGAAAAGATATGGGCCAATCTAATTCATAAACAAGTCAAACTGAGGTGCACACGAGGCCTTTGATTTGGACCACTGAAAGATCTCTGTGTGCTTTAAATTGAGATGTTTGCAGTCAAAGATTCAGTTGTTAGTAAAAAGATAAAGGCTGTGTTGTACTTTCTCAGACTTTATACCGACAAGGTCACTTAAAATGGTTATTTTATGAAAAATACTTTTTAACCACTTTTTAACCAGTCTATTTTTACCGTCATACGACGGTATCCGATCTACAATTGCGCTATGTAGATGTGCTATTTGTTATAGAAAATCTAAATAGAAATCATATAGTCATTGTGTTATACAGATGCCAGGTTGAATGTGGTCACACTGTCATAATTAGTCCCTGTTCTGACATTTTGGGTACTGTCCCTGCCCCTGTTCTACACATTGTTGGGTACAGTACAATTAGAATACAGCGGTGGTAAATAAGTACATTTACTCAAATAGAGTATTTAGTTACAATGTTGAGATACCGCAATATTTATTTGACCACTTTATAGTTAGTTTGCATATTTTAATTATTGCAAACCCCATTTTATACTCCAGCGATTCGACAATTGCTGACCCACAAGCTCACCAGCTAGTAGATCATGCTATTAAAAGAAATGTTTGGAAAATGTTAGTACTTTTACTATCTACAAGCTCATTGTGCGTTTGTAGATTTGTTTTGCGTCGAGTTTTGCTGTAGAGGGGAAGGAGGGGGCCAAGAAAGTACAGAATCCTGGGGGACTGCAGGTTTAAGTTGTTAAGTAAAAGTATTACCAACAATGTATACATACTATATTACAAGTAAAAGTCCTGAATTCCAAATGTTACTTGTGTAAACTACAAAAGTAGGCTATATCAAAATATACAATCATAATTGGTCTGTAATTATTAATACATTAATGTGCTCTTGGTAAAGGTGAGGCTGAGTTTAATAAATGTATGTGCTGCTGGACAGATTAACCTACAAGAATAGCTCATTATTCATCAGTGTATATGTACGTTTTGTATTTGTAATTTGTATTATGCAAAGTAACTAAATATTCTGAGTTAACTTTCGCCCACCGTTTTCAGAGTTAACCACTTTCACCCCAGTATCCGTACAATCTGGGAAAACCTTTGCAGAAAAGAGCAGATCTACAAGCTCACGTTGCACACACGCACGCACGCACACACGCAAGCACTCACTCACGCACGCACACATGCACGCACACATGCACGCACGCACGCACACACACACACACACACACACACACACACACACACACACACACACACACACACACACACACACACACACACACACACACACACACACACACACACATCACACACACGTGTCACACACACACACACACACACACACACACACACACACACAGAATATGTAAATATTGGCAGGTGATGGAACACACCCATGCCAGTGCTATTTGCATGTGTTCAGACTGTTCAGGTCTGCTCATTTGTTTTTCAAAAATAAAGGATTTGGCTGCATGGGTCCAGCCATGGAGTGGAAGTTGCAGATCGATGTTCTGTTTTCTTTGTGATCACAACCCGACATTCCTTTTTGGGGAAAATTGTCAAACATTTGGAACATTTGGAAAAAAATATTTGTCAAATTTATTAAAAAAATGTTCAAAACAGAACACGATTTGACGGGTTGTGAGCTTGTAGATGGGCTATTTTCGCCATTTGTCGTATATTATGAAGTAGGGCTTAAAGGAGAACTTCACCCTTTTTTAACCCTCTTCATAATTGGTCCTCTTGCTCATTATAATATAAGATGGCACCATTTCTGTCTACTCACTCTGTGTCACCGAGGAGGACCAGTTAAGAAACCTGGCAACCAATGACATCATCGTTATACAGTTTTGGTCATTTTGAACAAGATGCAATGGCTTCTATATTTCAGCATGCTAACTTACCAGGAAGAGAAAGGCTGTCGTTTGTCTTAACTTGGAATCCCTATCGATGATGTCACTGTAGAGGACAGGTTTCTGAACTGTCCACAGCCCACCTCTGAGACACAGAGCAAGTAGACAGAAATTGTGACATCTTATAATTTAGGCATTTAGCAGACGCTCTTAATCCAGAGCGATTTACACTAAGCAAGAACAAAAAACATGCGGTAATACATCAAAAGTTTCAAAACATAAAAAAGTCATCATGAATCCTACGTAAGTTAGATTATTTTTCCCTGGAGTGTTTCCTTGTCAAATTGAGGGGCTTTAATTGGGTTAAAAAATGTATAGCCTTTTATTTAAACTATAATTATCTGTGAATTCAGGGCTTCACAAATAAACGTGACATTAAACTAGCCAATTTAGGTGCTATATACCGTAGGTAGCAACTGCACTGCACTGCAAGTGCAAGGCATCAGGGTGCAGTTATCCAGAGCGGCCACTGTGTGGTGCTGTAGGTTCTCCACGGATCAACCAAGGGTTATTCATGATTCGGAACCCATTCCATACATAATTCCAAGCATTAGTTTTGCACGAAAAACACTCCTTGGTGAACTCATCACATTTGTGATGTTCTTGTAGGTCTGCCTATTATCTGCTCTTCTCTGCCAAGTGAAAATAACCAGGGCATTAGCAGAGAAGAGAAGATAATAGGCAGACCTACAAGAACATCACAAATGTGATGAGGTCACCAAGGAGTGTTTTTCGTGCAAAACTAATGCTTGGAATGGGTTTCCGAATCATGAATAACCCTTAGTTTGACATGTCACATGCTACATAGCATAATTCAAATGTGGAATGTTTGCCTTATATAGGTTTTCAATGGTACCCCAACATTCAACCCCTGAATTTACCTTGATCCAAAATGTATAATAATCCATTTTTATTTGGATGACCGTAAGGATTAGACAAAATCTTGAACGATTACTATTGCAATTTATTTTGTGGCACGTCCCTTTTTAGCTTAGAATCTAAGCTAAAAAGGGACGTGCCACAAAAGGCCAGTCAATCTAAGCCTTAGATTGACTGTCCTATCACTGCAACCGAGAACAAACGCCTGGCCTACACATGGCAACTGACCTTCATTTAATGAACACAATGTGCTGCAGGTTGACTGTGAGCTAGAGCATTGGTTCCAAAAGTGGGTTCCGGGGACCCCTAGGGGTACTTGAGGGAGTTCCAGGGGGTACCTAGCTCAATTAGAGATAGTTAGGAACCAAATAGACCCTTATGGGTCTGTAACTCAGAGAGTGTACAAATGGAACCATAAATGGACCCTTATGGGTCCATTTGGTTGGATTTATAGAAATTCCATTAAATCGGGGGTCCCTGGCCTAATACATGTTGATTTGGGGGTCCTTGACACGAAAAAGTTTGGAAACCACTGAGCTAGAGGAGCCAGAAATGTCACCCGGGCTCTGACAGCACTGGGTTCCAGTCTGATTGGCTGCGTTCCCTGCCATTCTGCAACAATAGAACGTGACGTGTTGCAACGCGTTGTGACCTTAGATCCACTCTTTCCACTATCTGACGTACAATGAAGTATAATAGGCTTCAAGCGGTTAAATGACCATTTGTGAAAGAAAATCTTTACAAATGACCACTGTTAAGCACTTTATAATGAACCATCTCCCGATCTCCGCCAACACTGTTACATCCCGAGGAGAGCTCATTTGAAGTACTCTTTGTCTCTCTGAATGCATAGCTCTGAATTAAAAAGAAGGAATTTTGATTAATGGCTGCCCTCTTTAACTCCTGGCTGATAGCAGAGGCTTTCAGCATACACTTGCAGATTTAAACACCACTGTGGAATGGAAAATGGAAAAAAGAATGAGTGGGGGGTTTGGGCGGAAACTCTGGCAGCAGATTCTTAGCAGGAAACTAATCTCTAGCTGCGAAGAGTCTGGCAAGCCAATGGAGCATGTGCCTTCTTTGTTATCACCGCTTTTGTTTTGCTTTCGCCTCCTTTCAGACCGTTCCTGTGAGGAGAGATCAGGCACCGGCGTCTTCAGTGGCCTCTGCAGCGTTGTCACGTCATTAATGTGAACAAGGTATGCTAAGCATGTTTTGGGGAAATGACAGACTTGGACCGAGATGAACTCCAAAGGCCACTGGAGCCTATGACAGGTGTGGTGCTGATCTAAACCGAGCCCTGTGTGTGTGCGTGTGCGTGTGTGTGTGTGTGTGTGTGTGTGTGTGTGTGTGTGTGTGTTGTTATATACCTGGCCTAGGGCCTAGCCAAGTATACAACAAAAAACAGGGGAGACGCAGTATTCAAAAGCAATATTAAATTATTAAGTAATCAAAAATAAGGATATCAAAACAAATCAGGAGCAAATAGATTAGGTGTGAAAGTCAGTTGTCAGTAGTGTAGTGCATGTATGCATGAGTGGAAGGTATGGCATTGGGTGCATGTTGAATGTATTAACAAAAGTGTTGGGGAAGGTGCATAGTGGGAGAAGTGCAAGAGCGCACTGAATACAACAGAGCTGAGGAAGGGACTGGGGAGACAGGCTTTTATACAGGGCGTCGGCACCGGGCCCAGGTGCCGCCGCTTGACTGATTGTCATGACATCACATTACTGCTCCCCAATCCACTGCAAGATAAGGAGAACAGAAATTAGGACAGCAAAGTAAAGAAACCATAAACTATCCAAAGTTTACTATAAATATAATAAGCTACACAGGACCACCTAATATAAGATACTAATGAAAAGCTAGAATCTGTAACTTGGAAATGCATATGAGGGTATACTCCATATATGGGAATTTATGTATTTACCAATATTTTTTGTGAATCTTCTGAACGGACCGGCTTCCCACTCAGCACATAGGCCTACACTACCTCGGTTCTTTGACGATATACGCACGCATGTTTGAAGTCAATCGCTCACTCACTCACTCACTCACACACACACACACACACACACACACACACACACACACACACACACACACACACACACACACACTCATGACTCACTCACTCACTCATGACTCACTCACTCACTCACTCACACTCATGACTCACTCACTCACTCACTCACTGCCCCCGCTGCCACCCTTAGAACTCCATATATGGAACTGACCTATTCTGACATTCCACATCGATCTGACCTCATCAAACCCTGTATACTCAAGACAAGCTCCATATATGGCCAGTACAGAATTAATTCCATATGTTGATCTGACCCCCCTTGCCAAAGCGCCAGCGCTCGCCCAGCAGTCTGCTGTCACCCAGGCAGATGCTTCTCGCCCTCAGGCGTCTTACTGGTAGATCTGCTATTTGGGATGAGGAACACCATCATTCGGTGAAGTATGAGGCTTCAACTCACTCACACGTTGAAATGATTACACATGCATTTGTCTTTGTAAGAAATATGGGGTGCACACTCTAATAGCATGAATATTTCTGTCCCGGAATGGTGGCCCTCGGTTCATGAGGTATTAATTGTTCTGGGGTTTATTGGAGAGTTTCAAATTCTTTTATGTCTGGCCATGTGGGATAATTTTGCAATATTATCGCTCCCATCTATCACATTTAATATTATTCATCTGAGATAATTGATGATACCAAGGAGATTGATGCAAAAAGCCTTTTTACAATACAATCTTTATTGCAATAATTATTCCACAGATTCTATTATTTACAATTTACAACAGCAAGCCCACAGTACAGTACACGGTCATTACAAAAACATAAATTATTGAGTTACAGTGTTGGCACACTGAAAAACAATAACAAATGAGGATTTAGTTTCATATTAGTATTCAAACAGGATATATTTGTTTCACTAGTAAAGGAATAATATTAATTGATAACAGAAATATATTATAATCTCTCCCCGGATGTCTCATTAAAAAGATGCAATAAGCTGGAGTCACTGTTGCTGCAGTCTGAGTCCAGAGCAAACTTAGGCGTTCATATAATCATGAATCTATTTTAATGGGGTATCATATTAAGTGGTGAAACACACATCACAAAGATTAATGCTCTATTCAGGTCTATCGCTGGGCTGGGAGTCGAGGCAGCTGGTTTCAGACGACCTTTGAACCCAGCCACGGTATAAGTGTTCTCATATGGACCATGTGTTAAGTAAGGCTAGTGGTTCTCAACGTGGGGTTCAGGGACCCCCAGGGTTCCTTGAGGGGGGTTTCCCAAAGGACCCCTTACAGGTCTGTAACACATTTGGGTTCAATTTGTACATGCTCAGAGTTATGGGAGTCCTTGCAATTAAAACTGCGGCAAGGTATGCATTTGTAGGTTGCACGTGGTGTCATAGATCGCTTGTAGATCGGCTATTTTTGGCACGCAACTAAGTGTAGATGTAGCTTATGCACTTAAACCCTATATGTTTGACCCGAGTCCCTCAGAGCTCTAGTGTATTTTCAGTTTTCTGTTATTGTGGGGAAATCTTTCGCTGAAAATAGCACAAGCTCGCTGCGAACAAAACCTGTATGTGCGTCTCCCAAAGATGGGTTCTATTTTGGAGCATTGACGCGTGGCACACGCCATCCAAGGTGAGTCAGAGCAACGCGGAAGGGTTTCTTGACGCGCATCAGCGATGCTGTCAATGTCTCATGGCCTTACATTCCTCAATGGAAGAGTATAGAGAGACTATCTCCAACCACTGCAGATGTGCTATATTAACATACTCTACCTACCATACAGATTGGTTGAAATAGAAATGTATTAATTAATTACGCTTTAATATCAAGCTTCAAGTAGTCTGATTATGTTTAAGTCTTTTGTGTGTGTTTGTGCACCTAGAAAACGCATATTTGCATATTTGAAGGCATACAATGTTTTTTGTATTAGAGTAGTGGTCACCCACCTTTACTTCTTACATTGTTAGTATAGTTAAAAAAAAATGCTTACATGGCTGCCACACAGCCTTCAGCCTTTTATTATGACAGCAAAGCTGCCTCTACTATCGGCCGGACGTTTCCTCCCCTCTCTCGTTGAACACGCAGGAGCGCGACCTCCTGCGCATCATGGTGGCCCCCGCCGCCCTCCTCCTGCTGGTGAGGCGCAGATACAGGTCAGACTTGAGGAACCTGGGGTAGCAGTCCTTCTTCATCAGGCCGTACACTTTGCTCTGGGCGCTGTCGAAGCAGCTGCTCGTGGGCTGGCCCATGTTTTTCTGGATGGCCACCTTGGTGCAGTGGTCGATGTTCACCTGATGGTGAGAGAGAGAGAGAGTGCAACGCAATCAAAGGTCACAACTACGACGACAACGCAGAGAAAGATCCAGTTACTAATTATATCTGACAGAATGTAGGCATATTTATTTATTTATTCAACGTGGAAGTTATTGCATCTACAGTATGTTCTAGTGATCAGGGTACATGGGTGTTTACAAAGCTAAAATGCAATAGTCCTAGGCCACTTTAGCACCAATATTTGCTGCCATCTAAAGATTAGAAATCACCTAGGCTGAAATTGGTGTCAATGAGGTTTGACATGATCACATTGGCACACCTTACACTTACACACCAATTATTAATAATTGCATTAGCTGCAGTTGTTTTGCTTTACATCACAGTATACTGTACATGACAAAGTTCAGTCTAGAACTTGAGATGATTTTTAACCTTTAGATGGCAGCAAACTCATGTACCGAGGGCTTGGTTCCCCTTTGATATAGAACACATTGTAATATCAACTAGCAACAGTGTGAAACGGTTAAATGAACTGCCTAGTTTTGCAGAAATGTCGACAGTATCAATGGTACCCATGGTTTGACTACACCTTATGCTCCAGAAAGAATGCTCAGAAACTAAAGCATTTTGGGCAATGATGGGCATACAATATCAAACAATTAAATCTATAAAATAACATCCAATTCATTATCAACTGAACTAATCCAACAAATCACAGATCAATCAATACATTTTTTTCAATTTCATTTAATTCAAAGATCGGCCCTATAAAACATTAGCATTAGGGAAGCTATTTAAATAGCCGACAGCACCAAATATATTCAAAGCGGCAATGCAGTGATGAGATATTCATGTTTATTCAAAGCCACTACCCCTCCCCTCTGTGGAAGTCTGTATAATCTGCAATTTTACTGTCATTTGCATTTTGATCTTCTTGGAAATCACTTGAGCTGGCGTGCGCTTTCATGTCACTGTAATAATATGTTGCTATTGTGTATTTTTTCATATTCACATGCGTGGGTGGCTGGCTGAGAATGTACTTCCACTTCTGCAGCCACGTTCTGCAAAACCAACCTGTGGTCCAACGGTTACCTCTCTGAGAGACCCTGAGAGCACTTGCTCAGTAGCCTACTCTAGTGCACTGGTTCTCAACAGGGGGGATGTTTGTGTATGTACTGTGTGTGTGTGTGTGTGTGTGTGTGTGTGTGTGTGTGTGTGTGTGTGTGTGTGTGTGTGTGTGTGTGGGGGGGGGGGGGGTCTGTCCCCAGTTCTATAATATATATATGATATAATTTGTTTGCAGAAACTGCAAACGAAACGACTCGCCTCACTTTGACCAAGACCAGAGTGACCAAGACCAGAGTAGCCTACGCCAGTGGTTCTCCGACTGACCCTTAACCCCCCACCAACACCCCCATTTGAACTTTTTTGTGCGAAATCATAAGAGAAGACTTTAACACTTTTTACTGGATTCAAATGTCCTCTTGGAATGTGTTTATTTTGCTTGATGTTCCATGCACATTGAATTGCCTTGTTGCTGAAAAGAGTGATGCAAATAAACTTGACTTGCCTTCCACAATGTGTCACATCGCATTGTGAACTTGTAGATCAGCTATTTTCGAGGTCAAAATCCCAAATGGGGAAAAGGTGTCTGTTCCTCATTTAGCTGGGTATGCTACCCACTGGAAACTAATAAAGGACCCCTTCCACGGGTCCCCGGACCCCACCTTGAGAACCATTGGTCTACACTTCCCATGACCGCTAAGCCAAAAATAGCGGATGTACAGTATGCTTGTCGAGGGGCTGTTAGCGGCGAGCACAACCGCCGTACGACACACAGTACCGTATATGGATTAAAGCATGAAAGGTCAGCCTGCAGGTGGTTAATGACCATACAACTCATCCACAACCTCTGTTGTTCCTCCAGACAATAATAACACATAATACTTCACTGACCCGCCACGACAAATAGAGCCCAGCCTTCAGTAGCTATAGTGCAGTTATCTGCCCCTTTTTTAAACTTATATAATCAATATTACTTATGCAACAGCCTTCCATGTACTATCCTGGCCGTGTGCTCAGCAGTCCCCTGACTGTCACCCTGGATAATGGTCATCATTTATCAGGACTATACACAGTGAAACCCTCGGTGTTATGTGATCTCTCTGAGTATAAAAATGACCGTCGTGGTTCTTTTTCGGCACTCATGCTAAATTGATTGAACCGCTGTACTCAGCTAATCATTACTTATACATTACTATTAACATCCATTTTACATTAGTTCTTCAATATTAACGATGTAATCTGTAACTTTTATGTCGTATACCCAGGTTCTGAACCCGGGTGCCCTGCCTGTGTTGAGCTAATACAGATAGTCTATTTGAGCAGAGGATGTGATGTTGAGCTTCATGCAATACCACTTGTCAACCAGTAGTGGTCCTACAATAGAGGAGCAGGGAGACCAACTACAACCACAGTGGTCGTGTTAGTGGTTCTCAAAGTGGGGTCCTTGAGGGGGTTCTATAGGTCTCCTTCTAAATGTTTGCATTAGGAACCAAATGGACCAAATATGGGTCTCTAACTCCGAGAGCATACAAATGGGACGAAATATAATCTCAAGAGTTAAATGAAAATTGAGGATTGGATTGTTCAGCGTAGATTGGAGTCCTGGAGATGAAACAAAATCGTATAAATTGGGGGAATACATACTGTATGACATTTGAAGTACATTGGTTAGTTCCCCGAGATACACTGGTCTGGTCACTCACTCACTCACTCACTCACTCAGTGAAACAGAGATTGTTTAAAATTTTAGATAGATGAAGGAGGTGCCATGTCTAGTGTCCAATCCAGTCCTCTGTCTGCTTTATCAATCAGTAGATGTCCTAACCCAACACCATATTTCAAGATTAAGGAGACCACAGCCACCGCAGACTTACTAGTTATTTTGTATTGATATACTGTACTCTACCATAAAGATTGGTCAACATACCATTATTAACTAACTTGTCATGTTCACATCAACCACAAGTCAGGTGTGAACCTCACTATTTGTGTTTGATACTGTTGTACCTCCTTGGGGGAGTTGGCCTCGATGAAGACGGTGTACATCTGCTTGGCTCATACTGTACTCATACTGTACCTCTTTGGGGGAATTGGCTTCGATGAAGACGGCGTACATCTGCTTGGCTTTGGAGAGCAGCTTGGTTTCTGCGTCGATGCTCTTGAACTCTTCACAGGCCAGCCAGAACTCTATGTTCTCCTCGCTGAACTCTGTGCGGAGGAACTGAGAGAAGGTATCCACGCCATCTAGACCGGACAGAAAGGGAAGAGAGATAAAACATCACGTGGATTTCACTAATTCACAATCATGACACTGTCTATTAAAGATATAGACCAGTGGTTCCCTGGGGGGGATCACCAAATTATGTTGGGGACCCCAGATGATTAGCTTACAGGGATAGTTCACCCCCAAAACGACTTATTTTTTTTCTATCAATTAGGCTACTCACCACATGGGATCTTGAATTCATGGATATTTTTTAGTTTTTGCTAAGCCAATCATTTGATGACCAACAGTGGTTCCCTATTGGAAACATCTCTCCTTTGTCTCCATAGGGTTAGGGAACTATAGCCATAGTGAACTACCACTTTAATGTGCAATATTGCTTTCTCACTCAACAATAAACAAACTAACATACCGTATAGTGTATACAGGGTCTGCACATTTGAAAAGTTACAATTTAATGAGTTTTAAGATCTTTTTAATAACAAAATGATCAAATAGTATGTAAGAAAGAGGCCAACATTGCGAAAATAGCCGATCTACAAGATCACAACACTGTGGGTACTAACCCTAACCCCTTATCCCTAAACTTCTTTGCCTTTTTTGTTTTGCTATTTTGCAAAACATTTTTGAATAGTTAAAATGGCCAGTCTACAAGCTCACAACGTGTCAATGTAGATTGGCTAGTTGAACTATTCAAAAATGGTTTTCAAAATAGTTTAGGGATAAGGGGTTTAGCGGTGATGAAAATGGAGCCCTACTCTCTGCTCATAAAGAATGGTCTGTGACTCACGAATGGGTCCTGAGCCATGGGAGACACTGCCCTAGTCTACGGTGTGTTGATCAGCACTGCAAGAGGACCGCCTTGAAAACATAATGTCATGCATCTCAAGGGCTTTATCCCAGTCTAATTACCCACATCAACCTTATAGCGTCCAAATTCAAAGAGATTTGATGTAGAGGGAAATAAAGACGGAACAATTTTAGACCGCTGCAGGAACTCTAGTCAATGACATGCAGTACTGTATGGGGTTTAAGTATTTATATTTAAATACAATATTCTTGTAGACAGACAGACAGACAGACAGGGTCTGCACTGAGTCATAACAAGCTATAGATTCTATAGGCACCCTTTCAACTGCCTCACATACTCACACACAGAGCTGCTATAATTTAACATGCTGTCAGCTATTGTTCTACCACAGTGAAATAATCTCACAGGGTCTCTGTGGAGGGATATTTGAAGCCCTTTTAAGATAAATGTTGGCTAATTACAGCCGTATACAGGAGAGTAAAACAAAGTAGAAGTAAGTTTAATTAAAGAGTTTATAGTTTCGATAAATAGCTGAAAGACAAAACCCGAAAGAATAAAAGTGTATGAAAGTGTATAAGAGGTTTACTAAAAATTATAGGGGAAGTCGAGGAAGTTTGCTTGGGAGAATAGTGCATGCACGCGTCGGTATGATAAAGAGCGCATGGATGAATGTTCACTGTTCAGAGAGAATAGAAAGAGGGAGAATTATAGAGTAATTAAGGTAAAATGTCAAATGGTTTGGTTCATCAGACAGGCTCTCACTGAATATTGGAAATGTGCTCAAGGATGTAGGAATCCAAATAAGTGGAAAATCGAACTTTGTCAGGCAGACGACTGCATGTTTTCTTTTATATAGTTCAGGGATCCTTGGGGTTTCAGGGGTCCCCGGCTAAAGGAACAGTTTAACCCCACTTTAACATTTACATTTTTGAAAACCTTTATCAACTTTGACATGAAAGGGTTTGAGAACCACTGTAGGGTGTATGCAGATTTCATTGAATAATGTGCACACCCCAGTGCATCCATGCAGCTATCCACGTTTTTCCCCGCCAACGTACTGGGGCTCCTTGTGTCTGTGCTTTGCTTCCTTCAGGCCGTGTTGCCATGTCTGCTTATTATAAGCAACCTTTGACTTGTTATTTCTGTAAAGTCACTATGCACTCTAAACTAAGTGTATAGTAGTTGCTTATTTGGGCTTGCTTCCACATTTCATCACATCAAGGAATCCCAGATTAATTATGTAATTGTCCACAGACATCCATCTGAACATATTTTGTAATTATTTTATTAAAATGTTTAAAAAATATTCAAAGTATTTTGATTTATTCTCAATGTGTTTTTAAATAACGGATGTACAACCTCATAATGTGTCTGTGAGCTTGTAGATCAGCTAGTTTAATTTGTGCTTGTTTTCATAGACCTGGCCACTTGTTTCTCTTTCAAAACTGGCAACACAGCAAGCGAAAGAGGAACTTATGCACACACACAAACGCAATGCACTATGGGCTGTAAGAAAAAGGTGAATAGTTGTCTTGTTTTTGGAGCATGTTGTTGAGACTCCTAGACAGCTAGATTTAACCCTAATTTATACTTTCGATAATATAAAAAAATAAGGGTGTGCTGATCTACAAGCTCGCAACGTTTCAGGTCACGACATCTTGTGAGCTTGCATATCGGCTATTTTCACTGAATCACTGTTTAAAATGTTCTCACCTTCCCCCCATAACCAAGTCTCCAAAAATAAAAATGTGGCAACGATGATGCTAAACACAGATATATGAGGAAGTTGAAGAGCTTCTGTGTTCCGTCTACTATACAAATATAAAAAAGATGTAGTGAAACTCGTACTGTTTGTTCCCTAGCTTAAACACCCCCCATCAGCACATAACAAACCAGCAGCTTCCATTGCAAATGATATAGAATGCTTGACAGGGAAGCAAACCGCTCCGGACAACTAGTGTGTGACACAGCAAATGGAGAGATTTGGGGGCTTCAATCTAACCTGAATCTTTTAGCAGTTCTTCAAAAGAGTCGCTCCATGTCAAAGCTGCCTCCGGTGAGATACTGCAAAAAGCCAAAGAGATTTTGTGAGTCCGTCCCCAAAGACATCCCTGCACACAACTTTCAATTCCCTTTTCCTGCAGTGTGCAGTGATTCATGGAGTTTAGCTATAGGGTAATGACAGTTAACTGGCAGAAAAACAACAACACTGGTTTGGTACAAAGGTATCAATACTACAATGTAGAAATACTAGTAGTAAAAGTCCTGTATCCAAAATGTTACTTGAGTAAAAGTACTGGCAAAGTATTGGCAACAAAATAAACTTAATTTACCAATAGTAAAAGTACTTGAAATAAAAAGTATAAAATAGGGATCAAGTACAATATTTGACTCTCAGGTGTAGTGGAGTACAAGTATAAAGTATAGAGAAATTAAGTACCTCAAAATTGCACTAAAGTAACCGTACTACGAGAAAAGTCCTTGAGTAACTACTTTCCATCACTGAGTACATAAAAGAAAAGTTGAATGTTGGCTCACTTGTTGGATGCTGTTTTTGTGGTTTTAACTGGACTGACGTTTTCATGAGAGCCTGACTTAGTAAGCAACAGGCTGAATCGGCTCGTCTTCCTGTCAGCTTTGAGCCTGTAACCCAATGGAAACGGAACATTAAGCTTTCCACAGTGCATGTGCAGGCCTGTCTCCACCACAGCGCAAGTCAATCAATAGACTGTTAAAGAATTTCCAGTTTGGTGGAAGACATTTATAAAGTGGCAACCTTCAAAATAAGCCACTCTTAGCTTTCCCTTAAAAAAGGTCATCCAGGAGAAGCACTGTGTTGATAAATAACAGACCCCAGAGAGGTGCAGCAAATAAATCACCTCAAATGACTTTCCACTTTTGACTTTCCACAGGAGACACAGAACGTATACAGACACAGCACTGTAAGGTTATGATTTGATTTGAGATTATATGGCCGCTTAGACAGAATAACGAAGTTACTTTCAGACATAGCTATTGCTGAATATCTTTATATTTCAGAAATGCAGTGCAATGAGAGTACTTGGCTGATTACCCTTCTCCTTCAACTCACAGAAACACTTACAGTAATATCACAGAAAACTATTTGAAAATCATTCAAGCTTGGAAATCATACCTGGTCGTGTCGTCTTTCATTCTCGTTTTCTGCAAGTCCTCTGGACTGAGCTCTTTGAAAAATGCTTCCTCTTTTGGAGCCAAAAAGTTAAATTGAGGAAATAGAAATACCAGTGTCTCCATGCTTCTCTCTCTCTCTCTCTCTCTCTCTCTCTCTCTCTCTCTCTCTCTCTCTCTTTTGTTCTGCTTACGTGAAGGAAGACCACAAATGCCACTGTAGAAGGTCTTAACCCATCAAGCAGCCTCATCTTTCATATAAGCTGCACGTTTCACATATGAGCTCCGCCAGCGTTCTGTCAACTTCCTGTCATGGGGAAACCACTTAGTGTGAAGCATCAGTGACAGAGAACACCCCCCCCCCCCATCTCCCCTCACCAACACACACACACACACACACACACACACACACACACACACACACACCTCCCTCCCAGGTTTTAAACATCCTGATGACTGTGAGCTTTTGGGGGGGTTTCTAAATAAATTCAGCTTCATCCATTTCCAGATAGGCGTTGCGGGTATTGGAGGTTTGAACGTTACCTGGTGCCACGTTCAAACCTAACACACAGTGTGGTTCTCAAACTTTGGCTGTGGATCCTCATCTGAAAAACATTTTGTGCCAGGGACCCAGAGGAAGATTTGTGTTGAAAACTTTCAGATATTCAAAAATCTTTATTGTCCTTCTGGGCTATTTTGAATAGCCAAAGTATGTGATGCTATAAACCAATTTGGCTGGAGACACCCTGGAACCTCTTCAAGGTCCCCTGGGAGTGGTTCCCCTGGGAGAACCACTGTTTTAACTGTTTTAGTGAATATAACATAACCAATCTGTAGGAGTACAAAGGTACATACATCTGCAGTGGGTGAGGTGGTCTCTCTACTTCTATTGTGTTATTGGCAATCTGTCACACAACTAGGCAACAGTATACGATCGGCTTGAACAAGAAACATAAAATAGAATTAAAATCTAGTTTCTATATGGCAGTGGGAGCTTGATCCATGGACCACAGGGTTATAGTCCAAGATTCCTCTCAGTCGCAGCACAAGCTAATTTGCGGCTTAATTTATCCTCCCTTGTACGGCGGTGTTGCGCCACAGAAAATAGCCAATCTGCTCATGTCCAAAAGAAATAGCTGAAAATACTATTTTCTTATACAATTGAAGAGCCTTGCAGACAGAGTTCATGCAACCTACATGGATGTGTAAAGATGGAGCTTTTAATTACTTCCAAATTGAACTTTTATTTATGTTTGCTTAGGCCTACTATTTGGCTGCTGCAATATTTGTTTTGAAAGGAGGCAAAAAAAATACATCTATACATCCACATTCTGTGGAATGAATCATACACATAATAGCTGTGATAATCGTGAAACCGCGATTATTTCTCACATCAAAACCCATAATGGCCCCATGCACCCCTAACCGCCGTACGGGCACATTGAAACGGACGTGGTGAAGCCAGAGACAGCAGCGCTGAGATATAGAGAGAAGTGGAATGCATTGTAATGAATAATAAGATGTGCCTCTGCAGGGGCTGCAAGGCCTCGGCTGTTTCCAGAGCATCAGCCTCTTAATGGAGGAAGACAAACTCAGTGTGACACAGCAGAGAGCGAGGGGGAATAGGTGCATTCTAGAGCAGATGGAGACAAATCTCTCTGTTTGAGTGAGAGAGAGTGTGTGTGTGTGTGTGTGTGTGTGTGTGTGTGTGTGTGTGTGTGTGTGTGTGTGTGTGTGCGTGTGTGTGTGTGTGTGCATGCGTGCGTGCATGTGTAGGGAGTAGGGACGTGTGTTTTTTAATAAACAATGAACGATGCATTTCCGATTAATTTTAAAAGTTCTTGGCAGTTCAAATGTTAGATGCAAATGAACAAAACCGAGACGTTTATCTCTACACAGGTCGAAACCATGCACACTGATATATACAGGGATCATCTTCCCAAGCTGTCATATTGAATCTCATACTGTTATATAATGTCATGCCATCTCCCATCATGTTACTGTACATCATGTCACCTCATGAAATATCATATGTCATGTATGACAGTGTGTATGTCATATAATTTGACAAAATGTCACAAATCATACTGTATGTTATAACATCATATGGTATCATTTAATCGATCTATAAGTGTGTGAAATCTGTATGTGTGCACGTGTGTGTCTGTGTGTCCCCCACATGTCTCAAGAACCAACCGACTGATCGGCTTCAGGATCGCCGTGTCATTGCATCACTGCAGAGGACGCACTGAGGAATATCTGTGTGAAACATCATTGGTATTGAGGTTTATTGTAGAGGGGGGGTGAACCTCTCTCTCTCTCTCAGCTAAGGGGTCCTTGGCTTGAAAATACACTTACGTCCCCTAGCTAGCCTACTATATATAATTTGAGTGGTGGATTGTTGCTACAGAGTTTGCCCTCAGGTGAGAGGCCAAATTTAACACCTTTCAAACGAGTCAATTAGCACTGGCAACATGCATTTGCCTCATCTAAACATTCCAGGGAGAGCACCGACTAAATCAATGTGGCCGCAGCAGAGCCAAGTCAGTGCTCGCAGCTCGTAGTCGCGTATGATTATATTTGTTTCATTAGTTCATTTTGAAATAATATTCAAAGAGCCGTTACACTTTAATTATTTCACCACCACTGGGTCATGTTTTTTACATTTTATTGCCAAAGCAATAAGGTCACACATCATTAGCAGAGTGTTGAGGAAGAGAGGACAGACTGGCTGAGTTTTATGAGGTTTTGAAACAGTTGCCTAAAAGCAATTTAGTCCCGAGAATAACTAGTGTGACGTAAAGGTCTGAGCGATACTTAAATAACACACTGGCAAGAATATATGCAACAGTGATAGTTTTGAATGAATCCAAGCCGTAAGCTTGCAACCTTCAAAAATAGTTTTCTTCTCGATTGTTCTGTTGATTACCTTTTCGATTATTGCTTATAATATCAATGCATCAATTAACCACTTAAAGGGTATTTTATATTTTGTCGCACAACAATTCAATGCAACATTAGTGAAGATAGCAGACCTACATTACAAACTTGAGCTTGTAGATCTGTCATTTCCACTATTTTTGACTTTTCGTCTGTATAATGACATGCCCAAAACAGTGATCCATCATTAATCGATTATTTCATATTAATCCTTTGTTCTAACAGATTACAACGATTACGGTAGTTGGATTAACTGTATGCGTCACCCCTACAACGTTCATTAAATATGTCACAATCAGGTGGTGGGGGCACTGTGAGGACCCAAATGCAGGGCAGCCAGGCAGAATAGTGTGCAAAACACATGATTGGGAGTTTAATACAGTCGAACATAAGACCTAGTTTACAGACAAAGATGCAACACAAACAATGATCCTACAAGAACGGATGGGGAACAAGACTAATATACACACGAGGGCTGATTACACATGGGATACAGCTGAGGAGGAACACCATAGACAGGCAAAGGCTGTGACTGTGACAATATGTGATAGTGTACCTATAGCATACTCTTATATCTGTGGTCTCATGGCTGCATCGCTACCTGAAACACATGTCTTGTCACTCAGGCTAAGGTAAAGACTTCTTCATGAGTGTGGCGTAGGTATAAAGACAGGGGGAAGTGAGGAAAAGGAAGTGATGGCATCGAAACTGCTATAATGTTGCCAAGGGGGAAGAGGCGGGGGAAGGGGGGGTGATACTTCCTGTCTAAAAATATCTGCCCAATCATGCAGGTCAGGCGAAGCCACAAAGTCTCCCCAACAACTACATATTAAGGCTTTATTTAATACTTTGCTGAACAATGGTGAGGAGTCGTACACACTGTGTGTGTGTGTGCGTGCGTGCGTGCGTGTGTGTGTGTGTGTGTGCGCGCACGCACGTGCACGTGTGTGTGTGCGCGCGTGCACGTACTTGCACGTGAGTGCGTCAGGGTGCTTGCATGTGCATTTCTGTGTGTCTTACCACTTTGAAATGAGCTTATATGGCCAATTGGCCACATGGTGAAAACAAAAACACATATTCTTATTCTCTTCGTATGTGAATGTTCTGATAATTATTGTACACCATGTTTTATCTAGGATTGACACGGTGGCAGAATGGCGATGAGGACAACACTGGGTCAATCGCTGCTAAAGCTCGTCATCAGAATTGTCACAAGGTCACTACGAAGAGTAACAGACAGACAGAGCGTTTCCCATCAACCCATCAGAGCCCTGAACAGCAGGTTTATTCTACTTTTGTTTAACTTCGCCTCATTGCGGCACATGTTCATGCTAATGCATATGCATATGATGCAAAATTTCAATATACTATGCAGTGTGTTATTTTCTATCTAGCTGCTCTTACCTAGTCTCTTACCCTACTCTGTCTCTCTATCCTCTCTTTTCACACAAAAACGCAAAATGATGGAGCGTGCACAAACAAGAGAATTTCACCCGCTTCTTTACACCCACATCTTTACACCTGCAAACCCGTGATGTGACAATGAAGCTGATTCCGTTGATTCTGTTGTTGTCTTGTTTGTTATATTTTTAGCACAGTCTGCGTGGCATGTCATACCAACATTCCACAACACATACTTGTAGGATCGACTGACAAATAGATCTTTTAATCTTTGAGCTGTGCCTCTTGTCAAAACAAGAGGGGCTTTTGATCTTCTCAAAAAGTTTAGAGAAAGAATTAGGACATAAGCCTGCAATTCCATGTCATCATCAAACACTATGGTTCTCAAAGTCTGGTCCGGAGGGCGTTCCAGGGGGTCCCCAACTACAAGTTTGAGTTTAGGACCCTTACAGGTCTATAACTCTGGGATTATATAAATGTACCGTTATGGGCCCATTTGTATACTCTCAGAGTTACATTTACACTGAGGATTTTACAGTATAGCCTGGGGTTGTAGAGATTAAACAAAATAGTTTCAAATGGGGATCTGTGGTCTCATACATTGGGGGGCATAGGCCGTCGACATCTTCGACAAGGGACCTCCAGAGTTCTTGGTCACTGCCGTTCTTTTCTATCTGCGACCAGGTGTATCCCATGCAGTCTCTTATTGGTGTCTGCCTGGAGGTCCTGCCGCCAGGTGTTTTTTGGCTGGCCAGTTTCTCTTCCAGGGTTCCAATTCAGAGCCTGTCTGGTGGTGTTTCAATTTTTTTTGTTTTGTAACCCATTTTTTACACGGTGCCAATTGCCTAAATTGTAATCCTGGACGCTACTCTCCATCTGCCAACCTTGGGAGAGCCCCGAACTGAGCGCATGCTTCCTTCAATGCATGAGGAGTGAGCAGGCTGCTTCTTATCAACAGACAGGTTTCCCAGATAGGACGGAACACGTTATTCCACTTCCTTTGCCCTCCATGGTGTTTATGACACTGGTTTGCGCAGTGTGTGCAAACCAGGGGGGCAGTCAGACAGATATTTTGTGAAGCCACTAAGGAAATTAAAGTTCATATAATGGCCTGTTGTGGCGCTGTCATTGGGCTCAAAAAAACCCATAGCCCCATAGAAGTCCATGTATTTGGGCCCAACTTCACCTAGACTGTATTACCTTAATAAACATGGTCATGAATACTTTCTTCTTCCAGTCACTAGTTTAAAGTCTCATTTCTAATGTCATAATATTCTTTTTGGAAAATTATGGTCCCATTAATTAAAAAAATGACCATAAAGTCGCGTATGTTCTGAGGGGCGTGGCTACCGTTACAGTCTATGATAGGGATTCCCCTCCCACTCGAGTCAAAATCAAAACCAACGGAGAAGAAGGGGGGAAGTCCCGCCTCGTTGTCTGGGCCAGCCAATGGCCAGCTGGACCAAAACGGATCTAGAAAGATGGCGACTTCCATTGCAAGGACTGACAGGCTTCATTTTACGTTCATGTTAGACCCGGGGAACGCTTTGTCCATATTTTTTGCAGTCTATGGTGCAAACCATGGCAAGTAATTTGGGATCAATATAAGTAGGAAAATGAGCCTACAGTCATATAGTCTGGAGTTGTCCTTTAACGTGTTCATCGTTTTCCCCTTCGTTCCGTGCCTGTTCTCGGGTGGTATACCTTCCATGGATGGACTGTACCCATTCTGCAATCTGTTAATAAAAATGTCAATCGATCAATCAATTCCATTACCTTAATGAGTAACGTGTGTGGTGTTACCACCACGTATATATCCAACCTCGTATACGTACTGGTCTATATTATGCTATGTGTACAGTGTACAGTATGTGTACAGTATGTATATATCTCCACCCCAGCCATGTCCTTTTCTTCTTTTTGAAAACGACAAAAACAATGGATTAAGAGGGTCTCTGAATATAAATCTTGGTATCTGGCTTGACGATAAACTTTCTTTTAAATTTCATATTGTTGATCTCGTCTCCAAACTAAGACTAGGTTTTATGTATAGCAATAAATTCTGTTTTCCAAATTCCAGTAAAAAAGCTATTATTGAGACCACTTTCCTCTTGGTCCTGGACATAAGGGGACATTATTTATAGGTCTGCTGCTCCTTCACTTTTAAATCGACTAGACACTGTCTACCACTCCACCTTGTGGTGATAGTTATATGGTACCCACCACTGTGCTCTTTATGAGAACTCAGGTTTATCCTCTCTGACTGAGAGGCGAGATACGTAAGCATTGGCACCTATTTTTATATAAAGCCATTGCTGGGAGCCTGGGATGCTCCCTGAATATTATTTGTTCCATGATGGAACTGAACAATAGCACCTATCAGACCCGCTCTAGTGATTTCTTAAGGCTCAAGGTTCCTCAGGCCCAGACAGAGTTGGCCAAGACAGTTTTTTCTGTCAATTGCCCAACTTCATGGAATGAACTCCAAAACTCCTTAAAACTGAGCTCCCTGCCATCCTTCTGTCAGTTCAAAGGAATGCTCCAGAATATTTTCCACCTTGATTGCTCCTGCTTCAATTGATTTATTTTACTGATGGTTGTTCTGTATAAAGTTCCTTTGTAATTTACCCTAATTTATAATGTTGTTTGATGTATTGTTTTGCGACTGTATTTTATGTATTGTAACCTCGGCTATGTTGGAAATGAGGGCTTGCCCTCAACTGTATTCCGAGTATAAATAAAGAAAAGAAAGAAAATAAATAAATGTAGCTTGCACACTTCTTTACAATGTGAACCTATGATGTGACAATAAGGTTGGATATATAAGGAGAAAGGACTTTAGTTGGACCCATAACAGTTGTATGGCACTGCAAGGTGGTTATAGACCAAGTACATTTCTGTAACTCTAAATTAACCTGTTTTGCTTGGAAACTCCCTCACCGTAGCAGACTTTACAAGAAGGTTCAGCTCTTACAGGAAATGAATGCTCTTTTAATTGTGTATAGCCTGCCTGAGAAGCAAACTAGCTTCTTACACGGTAAAGTGTCTGCTTGTGTAGTGAATTTCCCTTTAAAAGGCAGGTCATATGGGGTAACAGAAAACAGAAGTGAAAAACATAACTTGAACAAAAGGGGGGTTAGGCCCTTGAGCCAGGTGGCAGTCCTGCTTGCAGGGAGGACAGAGAGAAGAGTGAGCTGCAGCCAGGAGATCTCCCTATATAGTCCCCTAAGCCACACCCACCTCAGGTGAGCACAATTGGGCGGACGGCCTGCTCCACTCTGCCATCACAGAGGCTTCCGGAACTCTAGCTTCCAGTGAGGCAGAGGGGGCAGGATCAAGAAGGACATTTGTTTTGTCCAACAGCTCCATACATACATTTTGGAGACATACAGTAGGGCCAAATTCACAACGCTGTTTACGCTCATATCGTGAGCGTACGGACCTTTGCGAGGATTGCCACGTTACGTGTGGAATTCATGAACTTGCACTTGGCCGTGACGTTGACGGACGTTGGTCGTAAAATCCGCTCAGATCCTAGTCAGCTCGGAGGGTGGTGTACCAGTGATCAAGGCATGCGTATATTTATTTAGAAGGCTTTAGTCTTCATGCTGAATCAATAACTAATAACTCTTACCTTGATGAGGAAACAGCTATAGTTGGATCGGATGAAATCTAGCTTTTCCGACGTCCGAAAAAGGATTCATCCCTCAAGAAAAAAAAGCCAAAACTGGTCCGGGGTGGATTAAATCTGTTCTGTGTCCATGTTGGCCGAGTTTTAATATAGCTGTGAAGTTGCCCGAGGGCCAAGGCTCCAAAAACAGTCAGCGATGCTTTTTGGTGGTTTTTATTGCTCAAAACCTCCAGCTCCAGTGTAGATATTCACAAAAAAAAAAATAATAATAATAATAATAATGGCCAAAATACAAAACAAAGAACTCAAAATTACTTAATGTACAACGTAGGAAAAAGGAAAAATAACAAACTACACTAGGCTATGCCCATGACATGGGCCCCAGCAGCTCTCTCACAGGGCTGTCAGCATGATGCCTGCCCCAGCATAACTGACTAGCTCTGCCTGCAGTCTCCTCTTTATAGGAGAGGATCCTACCACCCACAGCGAAGCAATTAAATATAAACAGTAGATCTACAAGCTCACAGCTATCAGCTGAACCTGAACCCCACACCTAGATGTTCTATTTTAGATTATACATCATATGGGGTTACATTCATTTCCCCCGATAATAGACATACTTTACACTTGACATTGTGGAACACCCCTACTCCTCAACAGTACTTGGCACCTTCCCCCCTTCTTAAAGTGCCAGCACTGGAAAGGCCATACAAACACTGAGGTTGCAATAAACACAGGTTAATAAACGGAATGTTTTCCCTTTGTGTATCATTTCATTTGTACATCCTGTAAATGCATACATCAACAGTATTGACATTATATGATATGATTATATGGACCTGTCTGCCCCACTACCCACAGTCTGTGTGGTGTGTGCGTGCGTGCAATGTCCTTAATCAGTGTGTGTGTGTGTGTGTATAGGGCACGGGCTGCCCCGTGACAATAGCATTTGCTCGTGTGGTTGAACTCTTTCTCATTATCGTGAAAGTAACTTCAAATATCAGTTAACTTATTCTGACGTTCAGCAAGGAGTGAAGCAATCATGCCAACATAAATTGGCAAGTTGACAAGTTTCTATGTGGTGCCTCCCCCGACCTGGTTCTGTCCGTTTCGTTTATAATTATATATATAACTCGCGTTGTTTGCTTGAAGATCTGTCCACGTGCGAGAGACCCGCCTGTCAAAATCAGCTGGTGATCCGATACAATTAAGCTACGTGACCAGAACAAATGAATTCCCTATAGGCATGATTCAGATATAGCCTATACAACAGGGATAATATGATAGTAGCCTAATCCAAATCCTTACTTAGGCCTACTTAAATCAATAAATGAACTATAGTTGCGTTATGAGAGTAGCCTATACTTTAAAAACCTTCAGTCCTTCACATTGCGAGAGACTCGCCTGTCAAAATAAGCTGATCTACCAGTTCATGCAGTGAGGTGCATCGCGGACCACTACGTTCACCGTTCCGCTCGGAGATAACGAGATCTGTGCATTGTGCAGGCTGTGATGAAGGTCACAGTGTCAGATGCACAGTCCCTCAACCTGACATATTGTGGTCTGTCAGTGAGGTATAGTTCATGATCCAGGACACAAGGTGTGGGTCAACATGCATACTGGTCAGTTTGTCTTTCAGAAGAGGGTGGCTGTATGGTGTTAAAGGCACCACTTTCCTTGTCCAGGTATGTGGAGGCCCGGTGGATTAGGTAGAGGATAGCATCCTGCACCCCTACCTTCTCCCGATATGCAAATTGCAGGGGATCCTGGGCATGTTGCACCTGGGGTATGATGAAGTGTAGAATCAGCCTCTCCAGTGTCTTCATGAGGTGAGAGGTCAGCGCTATACAGATCTGAAGTTTAGTTCACTGTGTCTCCCCTTCTTAGGTATACCGGAACGATAAATGAGGTTTTCCACAGTGTGGGAATCTTCCCCAGACATAATATTATAGGCTCAGATTGAAGATATGCTGGAGGGGGGGCCCCTCCAGCATATCTTCAAACTGTCGTTTCAATACTAGCACTACACTGTGTGTGAACATACATTGACACGAAAACGCGTATTCAGGGCGGAGTCACCACCCCCCGGGTAAACTGTGATTTGCTCTCGTTCACTGCAATGCAATTTGCGGCATTTCCAAAACAATATTGCGCAGAGTAGCGATTATCAAACGTATTTGCAATGACAAAGATCTGTTGCCCGTGGACAAGGCACGCTACCTCCGCAAGTTAGATATTATCGGCATAGATGTTTGTCCGTATGTGATTAAGGATTGGAAAAAGTTGCATTGGCAGCCATAGAAAATTCTGCCAGGGTAAATGTCCCGGATGTGACGTTTTGGGGCGTTCCTGTCTTGTTTCGTGTCAATGTATACAGTATAGAGGCATAGGCGCGTGAATGGGAAATGGCCATTAGAAAAACAACAGTTTTATTTATTGAGGGAAATGAATACTTCTCTGTTTACCTTGTCACCACCAGACTTGGGTGGTAATATTGATGGAAGTTCTAGTTCAAAAATGTTTGTTTCACACATTTTTATTCCTCCACATTGGAGGAATTTACTATAGGCCTACTACAGTATGTCAAGTTACTGTAGTTCACCTTCGCAATTATTAATGCGTGCTTCTGTGGCTATTGAGGCTAGCCATCTACAGTATAACCGTGATTCTCAATCTTTTTAATTTCAAGGACCCCTTGTGCGTGCACACGTGTGCGACTGTGCGTACATGTGTGTGTGTGTGTGTGGGCAGTGGGCTATATAAAAATGTGGATCTTTTTTAAGTTCCCCTGTTTTTTTACACTTGGATGTCAGGCTCAGCTTACTACAAGGGAAGGAACTTAAATGTGTTGAGCATTACAATTACTAGCCCTTACCCGTTGTGAGATATTTGCCCCCCTCTTGTGGCCACGGGGGGTACTGCGCCCGGGTGCGTTTTAATTCACTAATAAATTCATTATTAATCATTAATATGTCAAATCGAAAAAATGGACCTCCATATTCATATGGTCAATGTCTGTGTGAAAAGTGGGAGTGATTGGTGCAGGCAATGATGAGATAATGCGCTGTTTCTGACACACAGACAGACACACAGACAGACATTGACTGAATTATAGTATGATGATGATGAACGTTATAATGGAAGTCAACAGGGTCAGATCAGAGACCCTGATCCTCGATAAACCATGAATAAATTCTAAGAGCTTTGAGCTTGTATAGCTGCTATTCTTCCTACATTTGTGTGTATCACTGACATCACTGTAGTATGATGAAGAATAAAGAAAGTTAGAATATGGAGATAAGAGGTTTCTGCCCGACAACAACTATTATGCTAGTATTCCAGAATCCAGAGCTTCAACAACGGTTGGAACCACTGGTTTGAACAGTCTAGCTTGTACAGTAGATTTAATACACAAACATTGCAGGCGGCAGGCTTCAGGAGCTTGGACCTTGTTACAAACTCAATGGTGCCATCCAATGCTGTCTTCAGGTACTTACGATTTCACATTAAACTCCAAGTAGACATGTAACCACTCAACAAGAGAATTTATAGTAGAGTATAGGGGGGGTGGGGAATTACTTATACAGTAAGAAATCCAATAATCCTCAGGTTGGGACAATGAACTACAGTTGTGATTTTTCAAATTCATTGGACACTGTAAACAGGGTGAGGCATTCGTAAAGGCTGATAGCACTTATCTGGACACATACACATATATTCACTCTATCTATGATTGTTCTGTTTGCCAGGAGCTTAATGGGATTGGGTTTTTCTGCCCACAATTCCAAAATGCAACCTCGGTTGTGATTACCATACGCAGCATTAAAAGAGACTTAGAGGTTTTCACATTTTATTCATCTGCTTTTTGCCAAAGACAAGGTTGGAAAACAAAACTGGACAATCCCACTCCCACTGAAGACATTTGGTTCTGCTGCGACTGAAGCTTACTTCCATTTCAGATGAGAATGAAATATAATATGACACAGATATTACAGTGTATTTGCATAATTTTCACCTTGCATCATATTTCTTTTGCCATCTTTAACAGCTTTCAACCTGGCGTGTTAAAATTACAGGCAAAACATTTCCAGCAACAGTCTGGAAGTATAGAACTATAAGATACAGCAGATCTACAAGCTCACAAGGCCTCGAGATGCAGATCTGCAATTAAAGTTATGTAAAACAAAAAAATACATTTCTTGAAATAGAGAGAAAATATACATATTTTCTCCAGGCATGAGTATAAAAATGAAAAATATCATCTAAATATTTACATTCAGCACAGATGGTTCTCGCACTACAATTCAAATCCTTCCCTTTGTACTGCACGCCACTTTAACATTTTATTCTTTTTCCCTTTTGCAACTCTTGCAATCTTCAGTCTCAGGTATAAAAGGCTTTAATTTCGTTCCCCTCAGGTCCAGAACACAAAGACTACTCTCTCAGCATGGATACGGCTAAATTAAGCTGACTGTGCCAAGACGGGTGGTGGGGTGCAGCGCTGTGCACTGCAGGGGAGGTTTTCTTTCTTTCTTTTTTTCTCCTTTTCCTTTTTTTTGTGCAATGCTCTTGTTCCTTTGTGCAGACACTCTGAGTGATGTGGTAGTAAAGAGGGCTGGACAGAGTTCTTTATCATAGGTCTATGAGACTTTCAGAGTCTCCCCAGTAATCAGGTCCACATGCCAATAGTGATGGATTCAGCACTCCAGCCACTGCTGCCGATCCCCCCCCCCCCCCCCCAACCAGACAACACGCACATACAAATCAGGATTTACATGTCAGAGTCTCTCTTGATCAATACGCATTTTACTCCAGAGGAGACTTGCAGCCCCTTGTCTCCCATAAGCAGATGAAATCAAGCCCCTGTGAATCTATATGATAAAGACGCTGCTATAGACACATCAATCCGATGCATGTATAATGACAATGGACGATATCTCCACATCTCCAATGTCTCACAGGGAGGAGTGCAGATACCTCCCGGATCTCAAGCAAATTATGTGTGGAACAAAACAAGTGCTGTGCTTGATTCAATTCCTTTTTTTCTCTACCCGACGAGCTCATTGTCAATCCACCCATGTGTTATAGTCCCTGTCACTACCAACCGCTACCTGATGCTTTTGGAGAGCATTTACAAGACCACATCTCTTCTCCCATATACACATGGAACTGGAGCACTGGAGGAGTTTCACCGGGAGGGTGTAACACGTGTGGAGGAACACATTATCCATCCCAGTTCCGCTCCTGGCTAACAGGTATAGTTAGCAGGGATAGTCGCCATAGTGCAGCAACAGATATCTCCCATATTCGTCGTAATACACTGCGGAATAATCTAACCCCAGTCGCCATGGTGGTGGGCACAGGGTAAAAAATCCTGTGCCACTGGGACACCCAGAGCTTGACGCAATCCCAATATTTTGCTGAACTTGATTATCTATCTATAAATATGTCCCCGGCCACAAGTAACCACCTGTAATGCAAAGCTTGCCTCCACATTATAGTGTGTCTTGCATTACTCAAACATTAGAGTAAAACAAAGTTTAACTGAAATTCATGTGTGCATGTACAGTATGGCTCTAAATTAAACAGGAATTCAATGGAACTGATTCAATCTTATATGGCTTTTATCAGAAAAATGTTAAAATGTATTCATGTTTGCATGACTCAAGTGAATCTGATTAAATGTCTTGCTATGGGCCTGCTCTTGTATACCCATGGGGGAATTTTTCATAGCATTTCCTGATTTTGCTTAGCATCCTGCTTAGCAAAATGAAGGCAACATCATAAAGATTGGAGTCATTAACGGCAACTTTAACTGTATCACATTTGTTGCACAACTGTAAATGGTTAAATCTACTTTGAAGTGAGTGTTACCGACTGAAATGAAGTTCCCTGATCAACAATATCATGTCATAATCCTAACATCATAGACTAGTCTCCATATAGCCTACTATGATAATGGGTGCATTAAGTACTCTCAATGAGTACAACGGGTATTATTGTTGTAGAACTGAGGAGCATGCTTTCCCAACAGGGATCGCCCTAGTCAGGGATCGCCCTAGTTTCTCGAATTCAACTAGCTGGTTATGTTCTTCAACGTGGATACAGGCCTTTTTTGACAGCTGTCGGGGTCGACAAAAAGGTTCAAAGAGTCCCTCGAGCAACTTCATATTTAGCTTAGAAAAAACTGGCACGAGTCCTTTCAGATACGCGCTGGTCATCAATGCTTCACATCACCTCCTTGGAGGAGAATGACAGGGTTTCATCATGCCTCGGTCCGGTAGCCTCTAGAGACCAGTTTGGTTGAGGCAACCGTCTGATGACTTGGACAGATTATGTGAAGATGAGGCGGGTGAGCGGGTGCTTCAGCTCCTATCTGGTCCACAGGGAGCCTGGGAGTGGGTGGGGGGTTAGGAAGAGCAAAGTCTGATTCATGCTCCGGTGACGTATTGCTCCACATAACATATCTTTTTAACAGAATGTTCTTTTCTGACACAGAGTAACCCTGACAGAAAGCAGAAAGCAGTTTTTGTCGACAATGTGTCACTGACACATAAATCAGCTTTAGGATTATTTAACTACGCATTGTTTGTTCGTTTGTTTGCATTTTTTGGATAGTTTGTTGTGGGTGCGGCTATAGCTGAATGGGATGTCCCTGGTTCACCTCCAGGCTCACCCAGTCTATATGTCAAAGTGTCCCTGAGCAAGGCATTTAACTCCTAAACCTAAATACTCCCTGATGCATGTATTAATAGAGTCTACTGCACCTAACAGTGGGTACCGGTAAATGCAGAACTTAGACACATTTCAATGAAATGTAGTGACAAATTCCCCAAAAAGTTAACTAAAAGGGTCTCAAATATTAAATCAGTTCTTTCCAGCAAGCAACATCGTGTGACGGAGCATAAAGATAGCTACATGATTGATAAGTATTTTTCTTGCCTTTCCTGTCTTTGACATGACATGTTAATGAGCACATAACACAGAGAGGAAGTCATTTCTTGACAAGGTTGTGTGAGCAAAAGTTGAACAGACAATTTTATACTGCATACTAGATGCCTAATGCCCATTGGTGAATCACCTGGGTGAATGGGTAGGCAACATAATTAAAGACAAAGACAATATTTCCGGGAGCAAACATAATTGTGCCATATTTCATGTATTGGCTCCATGTAGGGAAAATGTTTCCTCTAATGAGATGATAATAAGTGAGCAACGGGTGTTGCTCACTTATTATCTATTATATATAGATAGAAAAAGATTTGAATTTGATAATTTTCTTGTATTTAACGTATGGCTATAGTTCACCTTTTGCACCAATAATTAATTTGGGTAAATGTGTTCATTGACGAGTGAATGTTTGCACTATAGATAAGGTATAGGTAGTATCATAGGCCTATTACTTGACCAAAAGGGGCGTCAATCTAGCATTGCATGAATCAGTGCGCTTTGGGGAAAGCCTCGTTCTGAAAACATGGTTTGAAGAGCAGGACGCCCATTGCATGAGTACTGTTACTATTGCTTATAAAATGTGTTATTATTAATTAATTATTATTATTAAGTGTTCTGATTACAGTCATTATGTTACGGTTTATGCAGTAGCTATATCTGTGATGCTAATAGTGTGTTTCTGTGTTTTCTGTGTCGTTACCGTTACCTCAAATGTATCGGCTAACAGCACACAAATTGTTGCTAACTACCTTGTGTAAGAAACACATTTAACTGTACACAGTATAGTAGAAGTGTTAAGTGAATGTGTGTGATTAGTACTTGCCTCATGCGGTGGGATGAATCAAGTTAGACGGTTTAGCTATAACCGTACACCGTGTGTGTGTGTGTGTGTGTGTGTGTGTGTGTGTGTGTGTGCGTGCGTGCGTGCACTCATGTGGTGCGCGTAGCAACCTATGCATTTTGCAATCTAAGTAAAACCTACACTTTTTTTTGGTCTGGGGTCTGAAGAGATAGGTGTCCATCTTGGTTGTCGTCTGTGGACACAAAGGCTAGATGGCTCAAGGCGGAGGTAAGATGGCCGCCACGTAGCAATTAATATTATTATATACCTTCTAGGAGAAAATGTTCAGATTAAAAACTCCTTCATCTTTTGGTTTTTCATTTTGATTTGAGCAAGTCATTAAGTGCTAATGGTGAGGTCTCTCTCTCTCCCGTCTCTGTCTCAATCTCACACCTCAAGAGATTATTGTCAAAGTCCTTCTGTTTGCTTCATGATTTGTTCATGGCCACAAAGCCCCCCCCCCCCTTCACCCACCCCCTCATTACTTTCCATATAACAACAGTATCTTGATTACTGCGTACGAGGAGGACTAATTAGGGTGAATTGTTGTGGAGGATGGCCTGTGAAAGCCATTACACTGATTATGAGAATGTTATAAACAGGCTGTTATCTTTGAAATCCCACTGCCTGCAGAGAACGCTGCGATGGAAACATGATTAATATGCACAGAATCCAGGTCACGGTTGAAACTATGCATTGGTCAAATTGTACCGGCTGACAAGTTACACTCAAAGCATACAAACACCAGTGCACAGAGTTGGGCCCAAGTGCATTTTTAGCGCCTGTTGTAAAACGTTAACTTAAAACCAATTCTCCGCTGTTGATTGGGTGAAAGATAAACAAGTGTAATTAGCGAAATTAGACTGTCTTGGACATTTCCCAACAGACTGTGTGGAATCTTTTACATTACATTTTTGCGCCTTAGGCAATGTACTGTACATGTCATTATCTACAGAGTCAATGTAAACAGTAGAATATCATCCTATAATTAGCCTGCTAATAGAGAGATAAATACTATAGTAAATCAGTGCTGGGGGGGTAATACAGTTCATCTACAGTAGCACTATACCAGCGGTGTAAAGTAACTAGTAGCCTATACATTGCTGTACAATATTGAGGTATTTTGCAGTATTTCCAATTTTCTGTAGCTTTTACTTCTACTCCACTACATCTCAGAGGAAAATATTGTACTTTTACTCAAATACAATTATTAGACATTTCTTTGTTACAAAACATACAGTAACCACTTCATCCCCATATACATTTCGGCCAGTTGTATAATTATTAATACAAGTTAAGTTTTCAAAAGTGAAAACATCATAAAAAAATTAAACGAGCTGATCAACACAATCAAATTGTATTGCATTGTGAGCTTGTGGGTAACACATTTATGGTGAAAGATAAAACAACAAATTAATTTGGACAAGACTTGAATCCTTCATAGCACACCGAGCGGACACAACGGAGCCCCCTGCAGGGCTCTACGCCGTAGAGCCCTGCAGGGGGCTCCGTAGAGTCTACGGAGACCAGGGAGGTGGGAGGGAGGGACGGCTGCAGAATGAGAATGTGAATGTAGAAGGGAAGGATTAAAAGGATCCATGGCTAATAACCCTTAGCCATGGACATTATATATTGCCCCCTATAACCAAAATAAATAAAAAAGAAAAACACCTGGAATGCATGTGCTAATAAATGTAATTCATCCGCACACTATGTTGCCACTGCTGTTGCATCCTACTGACTCTGCTGAGCCCCCACCGGGAGGACGTACAGTAGGGCCTTCGTCCAATCGTCCTACTCCTCCCGCCCAACACTACCTGCTGACAGGTGCCGCCCCCAGCCCGTAGGAATACATGCAGTGACAAATATCACCCTTCACGCCCGACTTATCTCTTCCGAACACGGGCAAATTGTGTTCGCATAGACGCCCGACAATGTGCACCACTGCGGATTTTAACCCACTACCTCCGTGGTGGTGGGCAAGGACTTTACCACTGCCGCCATGCAGTTGTCTTTTAGTTAGCGCATGCATTTCATACACATATGGGACTCCATCTTGTGCCACCCATATCCCTTATCCCTAAACTTATTTGCCATTTTTTACTATTTTGAATATCCTTCAAGAATAGTTCAACTAGCCGATCTACATCTACACGTTGTGAGCTTGTAGATCAGCTATTTGAACGTTTTTTTTAAATAGTAAAAAATGGCAAATAAGTTTAGGGATAAGGGTTAAGGGGTGGCGCAAGATATAGCCCATGGACCAAATATCAACTTGCGACGGGCGTTGTCCCCCTTGAGTGAAAGAGGTGTTTTTCTTTTTTTAGTAGGGCAATTATAATGTATTAAGACACATGAGGCTTATTAGCCAGGGATCCTTTTGATCCGGTCCAGCTCCATTCCCTTTGACCCTCACATTCCTCCCTCCAGCATGCTAATTCTGTTCCTGTTCCTACTCTCTGGACTCCATGGAGCCCTGTGGGGGCGTGTCGTGTCCGCTGTGCTATGGTGGACTCCCTACCAAGCTTTCCCACAACTACAGCATTCAGTTATAGAGGGCAATTATAATCTATTAAGGCATATGGAAGAGTATTACCTGCAAGTGTGTATTAATTAATAGGGTGCACAGAAGTAGCATGATCGAGGTGTGATCCTGCATGGTCCTGAAATTCTGCTAATGGTACAATTTATTAGCGAATGTTATTGGTTGACATAGTAGTCTCTCTGTGAATAATTTCAAATTGCCACTTGATTACTTTAATGTTCCTTCTTATGTACACAGTATAGCCACACCAGACAACTCACTTTTATTACAGTACATGTATTCAAGAAAAACATTTGAGAAGCAAAAGGTCCCTGACTGTATCCTTTGGAATGTCTCATTTGTAACTAAGTACATATAAATATACTTACGTACTGTACTTAATTACAATTTTGAGGTATTTGTACTTTTATTTATTTATTATTCTTTTACTTCTGTAGGCTGAAGTATTCATATGAAAGCCAGCACTTGTTGTGATTATAGTCTTGATCTTTGCTGGAGTGCACTGTTGCCTCAACAATCATTCTTATCCACTGATCACAATAATTGCTATGGAAGCCGGTCTTATACTGTATGTTCCTATCATTGTTCACTATCATATCCAATTAACATTGCAGAAATTATCATAAAGAACAGATGAAGGACCACACAGCATATAGCTCCCATTGAGTAACTTTATTTAAAGCAAGGAGTAACGTTTGGAGCCATTGCTCCTCTTCAGACTGAAGACGAGCAAAGGGAAACGTGTGGTCCTGCTTCCGTTCCTTTGATCTCAGTTCTCTTTGGGGCCAGCTATAGAGCGCCGCAGTCCCGCCCCCTTTCAGAAAAGCGAGTGGCCCAGGAAGTGGAAGCCATATGCATTCTCCCATCGGCACTTTTAATATAATTTATTTAAAGACGGTTACGCCGCGGACAAAGCCAATTCGGATCGTGACGAATCATGACAATGAACACAATATTTTGGGCCGATCAAATAATTTATAAGACGAAAAATAAAACAAATAGTGTTGTCTCCTGACTTTCTTTTCTTCTTTCTAATGATTTGATCGTCCCAAAATATTGTGTTCATTGTCATGATTCGTCACGATCCGAATTGGCTTTGTCCGCGGCGTAACCGTCTTTAAATAAATTATATTAAAAGTGCCGATGGGAGAATGCATGGGGCTTCCACTTCCTGGGCCACTCGCTTTTCTGAAAGGGGGCGGGACTGCGGCGTTCTATAGCGCCTACCTTCAACATACCTTTCAGTTCTCTTTGGGGCCAGCTAGCGCCTACCTTCAACAGACCTTTCAGTTCTCTTTGGGGCCAGCTAGCGCCTACCTTCAACAGACCTTTCAGTTATCTTTGGGGCCAGCTAGCGCCTACCTTCAACAGACCTTTCAGTTCTCTTTGGGGCCAGCTAGCGCCTACCTTCAACAGACCTTTCAGTTCTCTTTGGGGCCAGCTAGCGCCTACCTTCAACAGACCTTTCAGTTCTCTTTGGGGCCAGCTAGCGCCTACCTTCAACAGACCTTTCAGTTCTCTTTGGGGCCAGCTAGCGCCTACCTTCAACAGACCTTTCAGATATCTTTGGGGCCAGTTAGCGCCTATCTTCAACAGACCTTTCAGATATCTTTGGGGCCAGTTAGCGCCTGCCTTCAACGGACCTCTTAGTTCTCTTTGAGGCCAGCAGAGCACGACCTCTCCTTGATCCTTAAAATAATCATAAAGTACAAGACAGTAAGACACGCTGTGCTTGCTGACCATAATTGTAATTTCAGGGAGGCATGACATACTGTATGTCTCTTGGCCGTACACAGACTTGGGAGGGCCCTTATTGTATGTAAACAAGTAGGCTAATCTCTCGCCCAAATAGAAAACAATTTAAACTTTTTCAATTATTTAGGCGCTGGAGTACAATAACAATAGTCTCCTTGCCTATAGGCAACCACAATAATAATAATAATAATAAATATATAATAATAATTGCTATTATGTACATAAAAGGGGATATATATTTTTTAATGCTTGCATGGCCCAAACATGGGTGCCGACTGACTGTTTGGGAACCCCTGCGCTGTGGTGTCTCCATCAGCCAGCTCTCTCCATACTGCTGTGTTGTTACTCAGATGGACAACAGCCTGTGCTCCAGTTTTACACCAATTCACCTGGGTCTCGTTAGTTTATTTTGATGCAGAAAGCAGCAGCATCATTTGTCCCAACAGTGACCTGTGTCATCATTTGGAATTAATTAGAATTGGGAGCATCATTAGAATCATCAAAGTCATCCAGTGGTTAATGGCTACTCTTCACTTAATAATTGCCACAAATCTGGATGTAGCATCTTTGTGGAGGCCATCCAGACATCAGATCAGAAGGCAAAAATGTATGTGAGCTTGTTTCAATGCTTATTTGTACATATTTAGACAGACAGATAGGCGCAGGCAGATGAGCTTCAATGCAAGGTTTTTTTTCTTCTTTTTTTTTAAACCTTGCCACAAGGAAATCATGGATACACGAGGAGAACACTACTGACATAAAGTGACGAACTAGCAAGGAAACTGAACAAACAGGGGAGTATAAATAGACACAGACTAACTAGGCACAGGTGAAACAAAACTCAAAAATCAAGACAGGGATTGGCTGGCGGACTAAGAGGACACAGGTGGAAAACAAAGACTAATCACAATACAGGGTAGACAAGGCAGGTACAGAACTACAGGGGCAGACAGGAAGGCACAAAACAATACTACAAAATCAAAGGTACACAAGTTAAAGGTGAAACTCAAACTGGAACTAAGAAACAGGGAAAAACACAACACTTCAAAATCACAGGAAAACACCAACTCAAAACAAAGGAACACTGGGAAAATAGAACAGTGATACAGAACACGGACACAGAAGTCACGGACCGTGACATTCTTCTTAGTCATCTGAAATGGTATAGTTTTAGTCGACACTATCATAAGATTTTAGTCAACTAAATCTACAGTTGATTCAGTCGACTAAACTGTATTGTAGACTGATTGTAGACTTGTTTGCATGCTGAAAATAGCAGATCTACAAGCTCACAACCTGTCGCAGCAGCTCCTAGATCTGCTATTTTCAGCATGCAACCAAGCATAAAATGACTTGTCTTTTAGTTCCACAGGATCACTTCACCACTAATCTCTCCCTAATATTTTAGTCTTCTTATTTGTTGACATATAATGACATATTTAGTTGTCATTATAGCTTAGTTTTTAAGTGGGGAGCATCTTTATAATCGAATTGGGAGCATCATTAGAATCCAGTGGTTGGCTACTCGCTTAATTGCCACAAATCTGGATGTGGCATCTTTGTGTGAAAGCCATCCAGATATCAGATCTGTGAGTTAGTTTCAATGCTCATGTGCATATTTAGACTTTTCTCCAGCGTTCAGCAACATTTATACAGAGTAAATGCCAACATTGTAGATTCGTTACTTGCTCAAACTCTGCGATACAGCCAACTAAATTGGAAGAAGCCAAATAAATTACTTTTTAAAGTGCTGATGAAGAGATATGGAGAACAGTACAGTGCCGGGATACATGCTGATAATATGGGCGAGGAATTCCTCATAGAAGGATTTTTTGTGTGTATAAGCAATCAATCAGATAAATAGTCTGAAAACCCTTCTGAATTCAGTTTCCACTATAAGCAGTGCTGAAAGTAACTATGTACATTTAGTCAAGTACTCTATTTAAGTACAATTTCAAAGTACTTTTAGTACTTTAAACTTCTACTCATATTGTACTTTTTATGTAAGATATAGATTATTGTTACAAATCATATACATTAATCACTTTTTATACACTGGCTATTAGAAAACCACTGATATACGTTGTGATGCAACGCGTTGTGAGCATGTATAGAGGGTATGCGTGTGACATCATCATCAAACCAGGAAGTTATGCGGGAACGCCTACTGAGTGGCAAAAAACGACTTTCCGGCCTTGACAGGCCATACATCCAAACAGAAAAGTCCAATATGATTGCATTAAACAACGTTAAACAACATTAAACCCACTTTGCCACTCGATTTGCCATTCACTTTATGCATGCGCATACCCTCTATACCTCTATATATCTTTGATAAAAGTTTGACACATTTTGAAAAATTAAAGTAGCTTACTTTTACTTTGGTAGCCTACTTTATGTAGCCTATATTTTGGCGGCAACACTTTTTTAACTTTTACTCAAGTAAAATGTTTAATACAGGACTTTCATGGCTACTTTTACTTAAGTTACAAATCGTAGTACTTCTTCCAAAACAATCACTATGTTTTTGGTTATTACTTGGAAGGCGCCATGCATAGCTTAGCCAATCAGTTAAGCCGACCAGTCGGATCAGCCATTCAGGGAAACCGATGCATACAATCTCCAAAACACACAGAGGATTTCTGCCTCTCAGACTCGGACAGATACAGAAATTACAGTGATTTTTCGGTTCCCAGACACTGTTGGTCCATCCTAATTGCCATTCGGCTCTGCACACCTCAGGGTCATATGAGACACACTCACCAAGTTTGAGACTGAGCGGTTGGACGCTGTCCGAGTTATACCAGGGACAACTGTGACAAACACTAACGCACGCATGCATGTGCATGCGCACGCGCACATACACACACACACACACACACACACACACACACACACACACACACACACACACACACACACACACACACACACACACACACACACACACACTCACACACACACACACACACACACACACACACACCGTGTGAATTATAGTATGTCTCCCCCAGGCCAGGTCAGGTCGTGGCCTCCTGGTGGCACTATAATAGGTCAATGTGAATGTGAATAGGCCATTTGTTCTTGAGGCATTTTTTCCCAAAAAATGTGTTTTGCAAAAACCCACCTGTTGGTGGTGTTATAACAGGCCAATGTGAAAAGGGTGGGATATATTCCTCAGCCTAGTAGGGAATTGCGTGAAAGATTTCACATAACGGGGCAATCCTGCAAACTTTGAAAGCCAACGTTAGCCAATTAGGATGGAATATGAACACATGACTATAGAGACTATAGAGATACTGTGAAACGATTTGCGATTTTTGCCTGGAGGAGTAATATCAATTTTTTTTTATACAAAAGTCGGGCTTCGGGTGTCGCTATAACAGGCCGGGGCAGAGGTTCATCATTGGCATCCAGGGAGTGTGTGTGCAAAGTTTGGCATTGACCAGGTTAACGGTGCTGGAGATTAGCTGGTAACGGACGGACGGACGGATGGACGGACACACACACACACACACACACACACACACACACACACGGACGGAGCATGTGTGTGTGTGTGTGTGTGTGTGTGTGTGTGTGTGTGTGTGTGTGTGCCTTCGGCATGGGGAGTTTTGCTGAAGACCTATAGGTACACTCGATAAAGTGGATTCCTCATGGAGACGGTGTGTGTGTGTGTGTGTGTGTGTGTGTGTGCGTGCGTGCGTGAGTGTGTGTTTGAGTGCGTGCATGAGCGCGTGTGTGTGTGTGCATGCGCAGCTCATCAAATATAAATTAATGATGTTGTCTAGGTGCATGGGGAAAGTATAGCTGTCACTGAAATGACAGTAATGCAATTAGCTGCAATTATAACTTAAGTAGTTTACATGGACATCTTTCTGCAACATGAGAGCATACATTAGGCAGCCTTCTACTGTGTGTGTGTGTGTGTGTGTGTGTGTGTGTGTGTGTGTGTGTGTGTGTGTGTGTGTGTGTGTGTGTGTCGGCGTATGCCATATAACCGGCGTTCCAATGACTTGACATACAAGGTTGTGAGCTTGTAGATCGGCTATCATCGCTACTTTTTTGCGTGAATCTCTTGAAGTATAGAGCATTAATTTACGCAGTTAAAAAAATATATATGGATACACAAGGTTTCTGCCCAACAGCAGCGATCGTCATATCAGCCTTTCATAATGTGCTAAAGAGATAAGAGACTCACATTAAAAAGATATACAGGTTTATGCTTCATTGGTCCGTGTGGTTTTCATAGGATCAATCTTGAGCCACTCTAAACCTCTGCATCCATTTCCTGTCTTATCTGGCCTTATACTGTAAGACCTGTTTAACCCTTTAAGACTTGAGGCCGATTCTACAAATGTGACAGACTCCAGCAAAAAGGTCCTCATCTCGCCAGAATGAAAAGGCTGTAATTCTCTAAATAAAGTTTTTTTTTTATGTGATTTTCGTTCTGTAATGTATTCTAAATCCAGATGAAAAAAAAAACTGTCAGTCAAACCTTTCCATAAGGACCCCAAAAATAAAATTATATGTATTTGGCCACAGAACTTTGTGTTTTTTTTACTTTTTTTGTAAATTATCGCCCTTGTTGATCATACTCAAACATACGCAAAATCATCAAAAGTAGCAGATGGAGCCACGTTTCGAGCTTGAAGAGGTGACAAGATGTGCACATGCACACGCTCTACAGGGGGGGGCAGCACGTGCACCAATGATCGATCATGATTGGAGGAAGGCCCCTCTCATCCTGATTGGATGAAGGCTGGCTAACCCTATAGCCAAAAACGAAACCTACGGTTTTTTGACCTCAGGGGTTAACTGGGAACAGGGAGGAACTCCTTATATGGTCAGCCCACACTATAGTAGGGAGGATTATAAAAAATAATAATATTTGAATTAAGTGAAATCACTGAAAATACCCTTACAGGGCTCGAAATAGCGACCATTTTGGTCGCAAATGCGCCTGAATTTTAATCTGTGCGATCTCAAAATATAACTGGGCGCACCAGTGCTACTGCATATAATTACTGTAGTGCGACCAAAACTATCGCGACCGAAAGTGTCGCGGTGCCGGTTCCCTCCCGCGAGAAGATTTAAACTTGTAGAGCATAAAGATCTGAGCATGTCAAAAAAAAAAGTAAGTTCCTAGTCCATTCCTGTCCAGAGTTATGATTGTTTAAAGAAATATCTCCTTGGCTTCTTCTACTTCCTCTAACCTCCCGTCAGTCCGTGGACTGATTGGGTGATCAACATCAGCTGGACCTGAGGTCCTCAGCTGTGAGAGACAACAAAAGGGCTCAATTGAATGGAATGTGTGGAGTCACACACACACATTTATGATGACGTTATGAAAATAACTTCTCATAAATATATACAGTATATATACATATATATATATATATATATATATATATATATATATATATATTTTACTTCAATCAAAAAGCAGGCCTACATAAAACAAAGGGTTTTGTAGCCATTTACAAATTCAGAAATTATAGCAGAGACAGTATTTAGAATTTAATTATATTTTCAACTGGTTTATTGCCACAAAAATAGCATCTCATACCAACTGGCTTGTAGGCCAGTGGTTCCCAAAGTGGGGTCCGGGGATCCCTAGGGGTCCTCGGTTAAATGATAGTTAGGAACCAAATGGACCCTTATGGGTCTGAAACTCTGAGAGTGTACTACATACTATGGGTAAACCAATTTCACTGTACATTTGTACACTCAGTTAAACTAACTTTGATTTTATGGGTCCTAGAGATAGAAATGGGGAACGGTAGCCTAATTCAGGTCAAACTGGGGGTCCTTGAAATGTAAATAACTGAAAATCACTGCTAGAGCCGTAAAAATCTTCTCATATGGGGGTCCCTGGCATATATTTTCAAATGGGGGTCCGTGGGCTAATGAGTGTCAATTTGAGGGTGCTTGACATGAAAAATGTTGGGAACCACTGTTGTAGGCTACAAGTGTAATAATAATGAATGTAAAAAATCGATTACATATTGGTGCTCGTAAAATTTTGGTGGGTGCTCCTAATTTTTTTCTGGTGCTCCTTCATTCTGAATTTGGGAGCACCAGTGCTACCAAGTAAAAAAGTTAATTTCGAGCCCTGCCTTAAGCGATTGTTGCAAATGAAGAGTTAAATTTGTTTGACAATATCGTATATCAAACCATTTGATTGTACTTTTGTATTTCCATCACTGCTGTGTACCAAGAAGACTAACAAGAGTGTAACTTATACATTCCTTACTACGCCATGGCATGGTGTTATTCTCTGTGACAAACCGAAGAGTTCAATAATTCAATAGACAAAAGGTAGCATTTTAAAGTGTCAGTGATTTTATATATTATTTAATTCCTTTTATTCAATTTTTGAGGGGCGCTAGACCCTGCTATACACAGGTTTAATGTTTGTCTTTAGTACAAACAATTGTTACACATTGTTGTTACACATTGACAATGAAGTGAAAATTTACGTCATAATGTGTCATTTATGTCATATTCTGTCTCTTTATTTTTAATGGCGTATAATGTTTGTGTTGGCACCGTTTGTTTTACATCACCATTACATCACCTAATCAACATGAGTTAGACTTTAATATATTGCCGCCCCTCACTTCACACAAGTGTGATTTTTTTACTGCTTTTGAAATTACATATCAGGATAAATTCTATAGGATACATTAGGCCAGGAGTGCTCAGCCCCTAATGAGAACGTGATATACCTTCCCCCTCATTTCACTGCATAATAATTAATTAATTATTAAAACCATCTATACAGTATATTATATTTTAATTTATAATTATTACTCTTAATTACTTGTAATTAACATCCATTTTAAACCACAACATTATTTCTCTTAAGAAAAAAGGAATATGTTGTTTACAAGGACGCATCCACTTGGGTAAACCTGTATTAAATTAGCACACAATGTTACCATCAAAGCAACTTAATTAGCTGGGTGGTCAATAGTGTAGAATAATAATCGTGGAGCAATCACAGGTTTTAATGAGCATGTTTTAGAGAGAGACCGCCGGCAGGTAGTTAATGAAACCCTGAGGCAAAGTGACCAGAACATTCCAGTCTCTGAAGTTGAACCACATGGGGAAATGTCCTCCATATCATCAAGCTGTAGGAGCATCATACAATACAGATACTGTCAATATCAGAAAACTGGTAATAGTACTGTAGTATAATTGTCTGTCTGTCTGTCTGTCTGTCTGTCTGTCTGTCTGTCTGTCTGTCTGTCTGTCTCTCTGCCTGCCTGCCTGCCTATGGGTGAGATTTCTTGCCTATGGATTGAGAAATGTGGGTCTAAAGATGCCTGTATGCCTGTTACTGTAGGCCTACCACTCAAATAATGCATACTGACAGGTATACAGTATATTTACAGCATCTCTGCGTGCGCATGTATCATTATGACACCGGTGGCATTTATGAGAGAGAAGTATACCGTTTTATTTTGGCCTATCACGACATGCCCAAAACAGGGAAAGTGATTTAAAGTCTTTATATTAATAACCCCCCCCCCCCCCCCCCAACACACACACACACACACACACACACACACACACACACACACACACACACACACACACACACACACACACACACACAGATCCATCCACTCCAAATGTAGCCCTTGTGGAGAGTGGAGCAGTATCAACATAACATCTTCCCCGTGGTGCAGGAGTGGTGTTTTTGCCCCAATTAACCCACTTAGATTGTATCTGGGGGCAGAGATTAAAACGATAGGCTATACCTTTCATTCTCTGCCAGCAGTCAGACTCATTTGTCTTCAGGACAATCTACTACCGTTTTTAATTCAAGGGTAAAAGAACAAAGTGCTTTCCGGGTGGTTTACCAACAATGCATGTCAGTAGATAATGAGTACAAGGCGACATGTGGGTGGAACCTCCTGAAGGGGTGACGTGCACACGGCTGACATCCTCTTGAAGCCTACAGAACTGTACAAACGCTTGTACAAAGTACACTTACCAGTACGGTATATCCTAAAGCAGTGGTTCTCAAACTTTTACATTTCAAAGATCCCCGTTAGGCCACAGGCCACTATTTGATGAGAATTGGTTGTTTAAAAGTGTGGTCCACATGTGCCACTTTGAGAGTCACTGTAAAGTTCCTTATATTTCATTCATGCAATTTATTCACCAGAAAAAGTTGCTCATGTAATTTTTAACATCCACACAGAAAGTAGAACTAAAAAACATCGCTAGGATGCAACTGGGACGTATCGTATCCCCCCCCACCCAACCTCTGGAACGCCCTGCCACTTCATGTACGATCTGCTCGGTCGTTGACGGCTCTCAAATCCCTATTCATTTTTACTCTATCGCTTTTAATTTCCATGAAGTCTACCCATGTACGATTTTGCTCTCTGACACCTTGAAATAATGCTTTTCCTTCCTCTTTGCTTTTTTCTATATTCTATCCACTTTTTTTTTGTTTGTCTCAGTGTATGTTATTATCCTCTGTGATGTAAAGCACTTCGGTTCGACCTCGGTCCTTATAAATGTGCTATACAAATAAAGTTTGATTTGATGAATAGTTTTATGCGAATGGAAAAGTTAAACTCAACTTGAAAAATGTGAGTACTTTTACTTTGGTAGCCTATACTTTAAATAAACCGTGACGCCAATACCAATTGTCACACTGTTTGACTGTTATACAATGAAGTATAAAGTAGGATATTAATTTATGAATAAACATAAAAAGTTGAATTATGGAGATACAATGTTTCTGCCCAACAGTAACGGTAATGAAAGAAAATGTGATTTTGTGAAGTAATTAAAGGCTTCTGTGAGCACTTTAAACAAGCAAAGAGAAGCAGCTTAGCACTAAACCGGATCTTGTTACGGACACTAATTCTGAATTATTATTGAGAGCCAAAACCCGGGACGTGAGATACCATACAGTACAGTAGGTAAGGCATTCTCCTGCACTTCAGAAAATTACAGTTAAGATTATCACAAGTTAAGATTACCAGCAGTAGACTGTAACAAAGTGCATTCACTCGAGTATGTAGCCTACTTGGCATTTTTGGATTGGATTTTGATTATGATATTTTTTGTAGGCCTACTTTGCAGTAATGTTTACTTATGAATGTACATATATTTTAAAAGCATGTCTTTTTTAATACTTTAAATTATATTTTAAAGTACAAATTTGACTGAGCAACTTGTAGCTGAGTCATATTTGACCAGGAGCATCTACAATGTTGACTTGAAGTACTGGTGGTACTGGTTGGGTTGTCTTGATCCACACCACTGAAAATAACACTCAGCATTTTACAGTGTAGTCCTTGGGATTAAGCGTGATTGACAGAAAACTTCTTTTCAGACATTCCTCTCGCGGGAACTAATTAATGCCTAAGAGGAACAGTATAAATTCCTTCATTTAGCCAGGAGTATTCATTCGATTCAATTCAATTCAAGACTTAACAGGGGGGTCACTCATCCTGAAAATGTCAAGCTGTGCCCGATAGTGTGTTCTGTCTTTCTGTTTCCTCCTCCGCGAGTGAATCAATCAATTCTCTGAAATCGTTGTCTGGGACCTTGGGGGTCGGTTCACCAGCATAGTCATCAAATGAGCAATCGAGGTAGTTGCTGTAACAAAGCGAGGGCCAGATACATATTAGTGACCTTCAACATGGGCCTAAGATAAGACGGTTCCCAAAGTGGGGTCCGGGCACCCCTGTGGGTCCATTTCTTATGAGGCGATCTAAGATTGCCCTATGGGGTTACAATACATACACAAAATCACACCCGTGCAAAGTGAGGGGCTTTCTTATCATTGTACATCATCGTCGCCGACATCTTACTGACAGTTGAGAGTTGAAAGCCTCCTATACTGTATCAATGTTTGTGTTACGCAATGTTTGTGTTTACACTATGAGGTAAAATTGTCCATTCATTGTCAATGGGAATTTAATGTTTGTGTAGGACAAAGTTTGTGTACACACACACACACACACACACACACACACACACACACACACACACACACACACACACACACACACATACACACACACAAACTAAAAGCTGGACATAGCGCCCCTCAAAAACATACACAAACCCATGGAACAGCGACATCTAGTGACAGTGACGGTGGCTAAGATTCTTATCTAAAATTTGCAAGATTGGTCCACTTTGAACAAAATGCCTGAATTCATGAATGAAGTGTCGAAGACAGACAGACAGACAGACAGACAGACAGACAGACAGACAGGCAGGCAGACAGACAGATAGAGAGACAGAGAGACAGACAAAGAGGTTTAGACTCACATGGAATCGGAAATAAAAAAGGGTCAACTTCTACAATTCTCATATTCTCATATTGTGGGTGTTCATAGCATTACCATATTCAGAATTCTGTTAAAAAGCGAGTGTTTCTGTTTGCGACTGTTTCTGTTCTGCACGTACGACTGTACGTGCATGGTCTACTTGGCCCTGGCCCCCCGGGGCTGCTACCATTCAGATGAGGCCATTCATTTTTGGAGTATGCAATTTGTAAGAAGAGACGAGTCTCTGCCAGGAAAGAAATTAGTGTTTTCTTTGTTGCATCGTTTTGCTCATGAGAGTAAACAATTCATTATTTCGTTTCTATCCTCACACTCGCACACCATATACGATGTAAAAAAGGGAAGAGTTTATTGGCAAGCTGCAGACCGAGCTATAAGTTTACCTCCATCGATGGGCGTATAAACGCTTGCCAGTGGGAAATCATAGTAAAATTGTTGATTTGCTCAGGTAATTTATTGACAGAATGAAAGGCGGAGGACTCAAGGGCTGAGTCATACCTGCATTCACATTTTGCGTGCCATTTGCATTTTGATTTACTAACAGGAGGATTGCAATAATACATGATGCGGCATGTGATGAAACTTTGATGGTCCTTTTCGGGTGAATCATTATTGGCAAGAGTCAGTTAATCCATAAATTGAATCCATATCGAGTCAGATATGAGACCAGTTCAGCCAAGTTTAGATTATTTGAGCGAATGAACTCTCCGATATCCTCCTTCTTGCCTCCACTCTGACACTGAGCTATCCTGGAGAAATGAATTAAATGGTAAATGATGCATTTATAGCACCTTCATCCAAAGCACTTTACAATGTGTATTACCGGTACACACATTCACGCACACACACATTCACACACCGATGGTTGAGGATTCTATAAGGCGGCCAACCTGCTCATTAGGGGTTCAGCGTTTTGCTCAAGGACACTTTGACCGTAACCAAGGGGGAGAAAGTGAGTCAACCGGGATCGTTCCATTTCCCAAGCGGCCACTCTACCTCGTGAGCCACTGCCACTCAGGCCACTTCACCAACTAAGCCCAATTTAAAAGATAGCGAAAATCGTCTAGGCTGTAATGTATACTGTAGCTCACACAAGTTTGAAAGTAGTGTCCATAAGTGTCCATAATGGTACAACTCATCGCGTTGTAGCTAACCATTACTTGGATTTTCAGTTGAAAGTAGTGCTTTAAATGTATTGTTCGTGGCGAAGAGTGACTCACTCTCGCTCTCTCTCTCTCTCTCTCTCTCTCTCTCTCTCTCTCTCTCTCTCTCTCTAATGCCCTCACTTCCTTGATCGTGGCGAAGAGTGACTCTCTCTCTCTCTCTCTCTCTTGCCCTCAGTTCCCCCTCAAGGATGTAGAAGTATCTACCTTTGTGTCACAAATTATTGGCTGGCATAGCTAGGCCTTTCAAGTACAGAGGAAGCTGGAGCACGACTCACAGTGAGTGGCATTAATTGAGGCTGTCATTACCAGCAAAAAGCAAGGGGGGGTAGGGGATAGTGGTCTGACCTTAAGTTACCTCAAGGGAGGTCCACTGTCTCAGACTTTGAAAAGCCCTGCTCAAGAACCTGATGCGTTTGGGAGTTGAGTGATGCAACCACATATCTGGTGTACTGAAAGTCAGTAAGTAATCAGTGAGGTATTGGCATTCTGTTAGATCTATAATGGGATACAATAATTATATATGTAAAGCGCTCAAATACTGTATTGGCAGTAGCAAAGTAAGTACCAAAGTATTGGTGTGCTGCGCACCGGGTGTGCCGAGTGCCCGCACTGAGCGACCCTACCCTGAAGCTGGGGTTGTCCGGTGTCGGTGGTGTGAATGCGTCACAGCTGTGGTCGTTCGTAAATAAGGCACACTGTGACGTCACCGCCCACCACAACAAACTGACCACATTCCCGGTGCGCATTTCCGAACGCACCCTAGAAGACTCCACAATGTAAAACTGAACATTACAAGCGCACACTGCACAGCTGCTTCCATTAATTGACTGTCATCAAGCTCCTTGGAGGTGTGGCTATGTGTAGCATCATATACTCTTATCTGTGTTGCCTAATTCTATTATAATTGGATTGTGACTTATTTGATGCCTTGGAAAACATTCAGTCTATTAAGGAAATGTGTAATTGTATAGTTAGTCTAACTCATTGTTTGAGTAGATTGTCCAAATACTAATCATTGTGGGTGGGTCTCACCTGGTATACTGTATAAGGGAGGCTCGAAGTGAGGCTGCCATGGTCTTCAGGGAAGGCATAGCCTGTTTTCAGTTTCTTTAGTTCTTGGTTTGTTGTTTTTGTTTAGTTATCAAGTGTTTATTTCTTACTTACGGTTTTTGAAAGTGTATTTTGTCCAGTATTATTTTTGCAGTATTATATTGCCTCAGACCCGGACTGTGACAATCCGATAGCCTATGGGCTGTAAATACAACCAAAGATCTACATTATTGGACTTTGTCTATTCTTGGAGCCTTTGCCGCTCGGCAACTGTTACAACCGCTATTGGACATATGAGATTTAACTGTTACAACCGCTATTGGAGATATGAGATTTACAACTGTGACAACCGCTATTGGAGATATGAGATTTCTGGCTGACAGCAACAATATGTAGGCTACGTAGTTACTTAACACCAATGCACGTCACATCAGGGAGGCAGACACATTAATTTAGATTTAATGGGGAAGACGAGCGTATGTGGTCACATAATTGCTTCAACAAGACGGGGATAAAATACGTCTCAAATGTTCAGAGAGACCAGAAGTGGTCAGCATATACCGGCATTTGTCATTCGACTCCAGGGCTACACTTGAGAGAGGTATCAATTTGGACATCTCTCAGACATCTCCACATTCACAAAGAAAGTCTCTCATTAGCCATTCAAAGAAGGCTGTTATTAGCGGAGTGCTCTGCTCTGAAGATATCTGACAAAGGCAGGCGCGATTTGATATCTCACAGCTACGTTGGCGTCTGCATATAAAGGCAAGAGAAAACCTATGAAACTTTCAAGGACCACCATATTTATATACTGTATATTATTTGACCGTGGACACCCATCTGAAAATGCTTTGTGCCAGCAACAACCATAGGAGAAGATAGAAAAAATATATATTTTCACGAGATGTACGTACACCGCCGGCCCACACGCCCATTCATTATCATAATAGGATGCCAAGGTGTCTCGAATCGATGCAACTTCAGTCAGACAACTCAAGGAGGATGTAATATATATATTTATTGAATATAAGATAATCAATACAATATATTTATTATGGTTTGGCGATGTATTGGATCTGCTTTTTAGGTACTCAGGTCAAGCGCATCAGTCCCAACCATAGGGACTCTGAATCCCCCGTACCTAAACAGTAGATCCAAAACGACAGGTGGTAGCTGGGGTGGAGATGGGTGAGCACTTGTATACAGCAGCACGGGTATACAGTATAGCAGCAGCAGCAGAAAAATTGAGCGCAGGTTGTATGACAGCAGCACGCTGATACAGCAGCAGTAAGCAAGCAAGAAGGCAGAGGAATGCAAACCTCTGGTTGAAGTAGCCGGTATGAGATGGGGTGAGCGTGTGATTGTGAGTGAATCATGCGAGCCTGATGCTGCGGTGGCCCAATTAACGGCCGGCGCGCTGACTGAGGCTCCCTGACTGAACTTGCTCTGCGCATGTCTACGACAGGCGCAAATGCTCATGTGTTGGGAGTTTCTTGCACATCTATGGGTGTCTAACTGTCTATGCCCTTTTCTGTGTGTTACACCACAGGGAGATGGACTGATGAGACAGAGTGCAACACCTACAACCAGCTCCCAGTACTTTATAATAGTTACCCAAGCCGTGCTACACATACGCTGAGTTGCCCACAGGATCAAACCCAGGACCTTGCAGGGCAAAGGCAAGTGCTCCACAGACTCCGCTATACCCAGACACAAGTGTGTCGCTTAATTTTGTAATCTCTTAGGTTGTTTACTCCACGAGAGCGCTCTCCCAGTCACAGTGATTATGACTGCATGGGGATGGGGGGTTATTGTCTAAACTCTAAAGTGCAAACAAGCCGAGTCTATACTACTCAGAGAGACATCATTTGGGGTCTCAGGGGATATGACTCACATTTAACCTCCGATTCACTTATTATATGCATATTTTCCCCAACACACTTATTATATTTTTAATCTGATGTCAGATCGACACTGAGTGCATCTCAAGCCATCTACATGTGGATTGAGTTGTAACATTTTTCTCCAGGTTGTTTTCCAGTGGTTAAACAAAGATTCTACCACAGGTCGTTTCGAGGAAGCAATCTGATTGGTTGAAACAGCCTTCTAGCCGTGGGTTAAACCAGCACTGTTCACCACCTAATCAAAACAAAGAATTCAGCTGCTCTGTTCTCCCAGAGCGCTAGCAAACTCGGTGGCTAGGCTAGCTAGTTTCTTGGGAAGGTTGTGGTCGTAGTGACTACATCTGTCATTAAAAAAATATATTCTTTCAGCGATTTTAATAGTTTTAAGGGTAACTGTGGTAGAATTGCCAATCACTTCAGTGACGCTTGCGGAACTCGACTCCGTCTCGTTCCTGACCGCATCACTGTCGTGGCAATAATCACGTTAACCCACACCCTCTTGTGTAATATTGCTTAAATGAAAAAGGACTACCGGTATACGTAGGTCCATCGTATTATTTGTTAAGTTGCTTTTGTTGTTGTTTTCTTTACACACAATATATGTTTTAAACATGAAGTCTAAGACAAGTAAATAAAATTATATGAATAATAAAATAATATAATGGATTGCATTTTTATAGCGACTTTCTATGTTTCACAATGGTCCATTCATTCATACATTGGGATGTAAGTACACAGTACCAAGTGCCAGGAGGAGGCTCATTCAGAATTGGAAGGTTCCCGGTATAACTACCATAAATATATGGTTGGTTTATGGTTCCACTGTCTGGTGAAACCGGCACACGCTTATTGAGATATAGTGCATCTAATGGTCTTAAATATTTATCCTCACATTCCAGGCTGTTTGCATGGAGCCTCGATCCTGACAACTGAGCCAATGAAAAAAGCCTCATAGACAAATATTAAGTCAAATTGACATGGATTATTTATTTATAAAACAATAAATATACATAGGAGTGAGATATTATTAATTTTGGATGGATGGATGGATGGATGGAAGGAAGGACAGACGGACAGTTTCCTGCAAAACCATTGGACCCACTGGAGCATGTGTAGCCTGGGTGTGCGGTGTTCTCTAGAATTATCCCCCACAGTGAAAGGGAAGAAAAGAGTTTAACGTCTCACATCTGTCGGCCCCTCAGGCGATGTCACTGCTTTATATTCAGAACACTTGTGATTGAGTGTCATCAGTGCTTTTGCTGAAGTTTACACTTCAAAAGAGACTATAGCCCAAAGTTCACTTCACACAGATCACATTAAACTGGTTCACATTCATAATTTTGCATTTTTAAGAGAGTTTATTAATATAATTTGATTAATGATTAATCTAAATGTGCAAAGTAACTAGTAACTAAACATGTCATATACTTGCAGTGGAGTAAAACATTGCCGAGATGTAGTGGAGTATAAGTAAAAAGTATCAAAAAATAGGTAAAAGAAATAGTGCATTATAAAAAATAAACTCAATAATTGTACAGTATATAGTTACTTGTCTCCAGTGGCTGCGGATAATACTACAGTATATACTGGAGCTCATAAGTTCTTCACAACACAGTAAAATAGCATGTGTTTTATTTTGCACATAAGGAGCAGCTGCTTGGCAGACAAACAGTATATTGGTACATATGTTCCTGAAATCCCAGTAGATCCAAGCAGCCATCTGAATGGTTCCATTAGAAAGCTTCACTCTTGTGGCTGCAAGATAACATTTCACATTCCACAAAACAAAAGTGCTTCAGCACATTATGTCTGGGTGATTTCGTGCTCGAAAAGAATTATATACAACAACGGTTTATTACGAAACGACCAAAACAAAATTATGTTTATTACGGTTGAAAAGGGGGGGGAAATGGCAACGTCTTGATCGTAACACCCAGAGTATGAGCATGTTTTCATATTCATGTCGCCCAAGCTGTAGCCATCAAGCATGATGCCACTCAGCATGCACGGTATGTGTCCATAAAACAGGCCGCCTCCGAAACAGATGGGGTATTTGTTCCTGTGCGTGAACCAGCAAGCCAGCCACACCACTCCTGCTCTGCAACGAGGAGGCAAAATAATAATAATGTCATCTGATAATGGCCGCGTGGCTGACGAATCGGGCCTTTTAATGGATTTATAATTAATGCGAGTGTGTTCACCCGATGTCACTGATGGCTGCGGGAGAGGCAGGATAATGTTCTGGAACACCAAAGTCATTTCAGATCAGCGCGGATCAGAGCAAGGCCATGCGGGCCATTGATAAGAGGCGCATTTCTATTCCAACGGGGCGACGGTTGTGGCTGTGGCCTGGGCCCAGAAATCTTCTTCCCTTGACTTAACCACCCTCCCTTTGTCCCTGTCCACTCTCTCTCCCTCTCTCCCTGAATCTCTCTCACTCCCTTTCTCCGCAAAGCCTGATTAATACTTTGTCGTACGGTGGAGTACAAATTAAGCATCTCTCTCTCTCTCTGTTGCTCCAACAGGTCATTTTTAGCAGAACCAGACTTTCTAATCTCAATACTTAGCAATTCATGACCCCATATTAAGCATTGTTGTTGTTCATGCTCCCCTTTATGACATCATAGCCACTTGATCCGTGTCACCAACTGGCTGAATATTATGCAGTCAATCATCATGTGGAAAATTCCCAGCATTGTCAATATTTAATGGAGTGCTCCGGTACGACATGATTGAATTTGTATATTCCATTCAAGTCTAAGGTTGTAGTCAAGGCTGTACCACCGTGGAAAGGTTAGAGGGGAGGAAAGGTATTTTAATGAGCGGAGATAAAAGGCACTGCATGGCAAGGACAAATAAGCTTTTTTGTGCGTTCAGAAATGTGCACTCTGTGCATTGTCGTTTGAAAATCTGCGCCCCGGTTTGCTGAGTGCCCGCACCCTGGGGTGAAAGCTAAGCTAGCTAAGTACATCACCATACAAGTGTTCATCATTTACCTTGGCCCATGTTTTAACTCGTGAAAATGACCAGTTTTAACTGGTCGTTGGTAAATTAGAAATAAGAAAACTGAGCACATTCCCGGTGCACATATCCGAACGCATCATGGTATTCGTGGTGATTGTGCACGCTGCCTGACTGGAGATGTCAGTGTGTTCTTTGATTATGTGACTTAAATCAAACTTCTGTTCAGTAGTGTCAATTCGTTTTCAGGACATCAATCATGGCAGCTACCTTTAAATAGTACTTTGAAATTACAAGGTACAGTATTGTCAAACGCATGACATTTTTACATCCGTCAACGACACAGCATAACTGCCAGTCTGCCATCTCGCTGAAAGCCTACAGCTTTTTGAATGTCAGAACACTTGAAAGTCAATCACTCTCTGAATCATGGGAGCTGTCATTGGGAAATCATTCTGAAATAAATGTTGCACGGACCCCTTTCAGGCTTTCACAGACTGCACACAGATAAAGAATAATTGTAGTAGCCTTTAGATTTATGTCATTCAAATCAAGTTCACCAAGTTTGTCCACCAACACTTTGCTCCCAGCTATATAATAAAAAAAACCTACTGGCTGGATTGCCATGAAAACAATCAACCGATTATAATCAATCGATTATATAACCACATGTTACCACCGTTTACTGAATGCTTGATTCTGATTGGTCAACCGCTGAATTCAGCGGTGTGTTATTTGTTGATAATGACCGCTTGGCCCAAAAAGAGACCGATGTCGAGCACTGCATATCAATTTGCGCTGCTTGATTGTGTGCCATATCCAACATGTAAACAAACACACCATGTAATTTACGACAATGTTTTGAAACATACTATTTGATCAACACTGCCATATAGGCACCCATATTGCATACAGCATTGTGCCTTTTATAGAGGGTGTTTACCCTGCTGTTTCTACAGAACTTTTTCTCTCAAAGAATAGAGAGGGTTAAAGGGGTTCAGAGTACTTCATCCTCCGGCGTGTTGTAAGGAATTTACGAGCTCCAATATAGCACATGGTTCGCAGCACAATGTTGGCGCTTTCTTATCTCGGGAAATCATGTAGGTTTATCTCTGGATAGATGCATGTTATTAATGGTGATTTCCACTGCAAGGTAAACAGCCTTCTCCCGCTTATACCTCAAGGGCTTAAAAATGGCAAGGATGTTGTTTCCACAAATAATAACATTCACCCAGGACGACTAAAATTAAGTGTTCCCTGATAGAAGTGTTTTAACTGTTGAGTCATAATTATAATAATTATTACCGGTCCTTCATCACTAATGTTAATATTACACAGAATACCATAAAAAGCCAGATCAAGTTAAAAAAAATATGTTTTTAACTAATTGTAATTAAACATATAGGAACACCACAATGTAGAAATACTCAATACTTGACCTTTTACAAATGCATTGACTATAATTATTGATTCATTCATTAACTACTTAAGCCCTAGTTCATACTTGAAGGTGATCTACAAGCTCAGTGAATCACAATGAGATGCGTTAACAACGCATGTCATTGCTCTCAAGCTTGTAGATCAGCTGTTTGACAATTTGTGAAGATGTTTGATTAATAATTAGATTAATTATTAATAATCTATCTGCCAAGGAACGTGTAACTGTTGTTGTTGTATTGGAGTAAATGGTACAATATGTGCCTCTGAGATGTCGTGAAGTCTATTGAAAGTGAGTAAATATCCAGCACACAATGAATGTCTTGTTGCAACAATTTTTCACATAGTTTTGTTTACCTCTCACAGACAGAAACAACAGACACGTTTCAACCTAACAGGTCTTCCTCAGCATACGTCAAAGTAACGGAAAAAATGACATAACGTAATGTACAATGTAGGCCTACCTCAAAATGGTCACTTAAGAGCAGTACTTGAGTAAATGTACTTGGTCGCTTTCCACCACTGACAAAAAGCACATTAGCACAACTATCGTCCAGCGTATCCTATAGTGGGCCCGACTCACTTCACACTTGAGTGACTAGTGGAAGTACAGTACTGTACTTGAGTGACTAGTGGAAGTACTGTACTGTACTTGAGTGACTAGTGGAAGTACAGTACTGTACTTGAGTGACTAGTGGAAGTACAGTACTGTACTTGAGTGACTAGTGGAAGTACAGTACTGCAGTATCAGTGTTACGTTTGACGGCTCGCCACCGTATTGAGCGTGGCGGCTTGTCAGCAGCGCCACCCCCACCCCCTTCTCTGAGGTCCTCATTAGCTCTAACCTTACCGCTGTAGGCAGTACATACTGAGTACTTATAATACTGCAGCCAGGGCCGTCAACTCACCCGTTACCGTACAGTATAACCTTTCCAAAGTAGTGTAGGGTACATGTGGACCCCTGGTGGGCCTCAGATCAGACATTGAGAGACAGCGTATTACCAGCAAGGATTTTAATCAATGGTGCAATGGGCGTGACAATACCAGCAGGCAACAGACAGATAATAATTATGCAGACAGCTGACTTTTTTTCCCATCTATCCTACCGTCCACTCAAATCAGTGAGATTGCACTGCAGGCTACACTGTTTAACTTTTAATAGCATGTAGTCCATGCATTAGCATAATAAGACTTTTGGCGTATATGTCAACCGACAGTTATTGTTCATGCAAATGGTGAATATGTGTGTGAGCGTCATTGCTTCTGATCCACTATAGTGAGCTACTGCATTCACAGAGTGGTCCCTGGGATACTTTGAGATACAGCAGCAAAGAGTAAAAGCCCAATGACAATGAAAAATTAATACATACGTTCACACATACTCGTATGCACGAGTGTGTGTATGTGTATGTGTGTATGTGTGTGTGTACGAGTATGTACACATGCACACACACACGCACATGCACACATGCTTTTTTCATTTGCAATTGGGCGGGCGACGGGAGGGGGGTCAAAATAGGGTTTCAATGTACTATAATAACGGTTGAGACAAAGGAATTAATTACATGTATGGTGAAATGTGGAGGAAGTCGGTGTTGATCTTACAATTTGTAGAGTGTCTGTTAAATGCCACTCAGAGAGTCCACCAATTATTTGTATTATTGTTGTTGTTATAGACCTTTTTAATGGCAGCCAATATTGACATGATGGTAGGGTAAACAGATACCAATGACACTAAGTACAGTTCTGATCCATAGTGAGCCTTTCCAGTGAGCCAACATGTTTACATTAGCCTGCTGCATGCATACACAATCCTCAAGATTCTAGAACAGCTAGAAGTTTAGCTTCTAGCTGTTGTATTTTGCTAATAACTAGTCGTTCTAGCTATTACATGTTTAACTGTTGTTATAAATTATAACATTTGAATTTATTGAAAGAAAGAATGGCTTTGGAAGAAATCCACTACATTTTTCATCACTTAAAACAAGGTAGTGAGCGCTGACAGTGAGGCCAGCTTGCGACTACATGAATTACCGAGTTAGTTGCTTCTCAAGGTGGGGTCCAGGAAACCCCAGGGTCTTTGAGTGATTTCCAGGGGGTCCCCAACTCCCCACCCCCGAGCTAATGATTGATAATTGGGAACCAAATAGACTCTCAAACTTCTGTAACGGTTCCATTTTGTACACAGTTATTTATAGAGGTCTGTGGCCTAATGCATATCAAACTGGGATTTTGTTTTGAGGACCACTGGTGGAAGCCACTAATAATAGCCTGGCTCTGTTAGACCTAAATGGATAATTACTGTAATTTCGATCACCTGCGTTTATTGTATTTCATGTCGAAATGGCTGCTGTAAAAAAGGTCTATTATCAGCAGTTATTATCGGCATGTTGTTTACACTGTCAGTGACAGGTCACCATGTCCCACTTTGAAGTCACTGTCGTATCTTTTGGTAGGATTTGGAGAGTGGGGAACTATGACTGTGAAGTAGTATTAATCTTGCAACTGCAACTTTTATTAAAGCTTAACCATGTCAGTATGGTTCATTGTGCAGCACCAAACAAATGACTGAGACCAGTACAAAAAATTGCAGATGAACATCTCATAAAGGAATTCACTTTATAGACAATTCCACAGACTATCCCTTACTCTGCCCAAGCTCTGCAGCCATAAGTGAAGTGGCACTAGTTGTACTGCACAGCAATCCTGGAAAGACACCAAGTAAGATCTTATGGGTATGGGAACCCCTGCATTAATGCACAATGGAACAATTTTGGAACGTTTAACACAAATTTGTAGCATGCCATATTCTGTACCCGAATCATGTCACATGGGGTAGGACAGGTGAAGGTGTGTGTGTGTGTGTGTGTGTGTGTGTGTGTGTGTGTGTGTGTGTGTGTGTGTGTGTGTGTGTGTGTGTGTGTGTGTGTGCGCGCGTGTGCGTGTGTGCGTGTGTGTGTGTGTGTGTGTGTGTGCTGGCAGCATGGAAGGTTACTCTTCAACAGCTGTTTATACAGCACAGCAGAAATCATAACATGGCTATTTGGCCGGCAGATCTAAACTCCCCTATCTCTGAATTCCGTCTGACAGCTTGATGTGGCATGTCTCCAGATGGTGGAAGACAAGGGTACAAGGGGCCATACGACCGTATCATTACCCCACTACTGCCTGCAGGGAAGAGGGTGTTACGCTATTCCTGTCACCAGTGCCAGATTGTAATGGAACAAACCTGTCAAAACAGATAAATAAATAAACGCCACGCCATGGCATTCTGCTTTCTTACTGTTCTGTAAAAATCAATTACAATAGATTTCTGATCGTTTTGACGATGAAGACAAATAACGTGTCTATCGCTATTGCAGACAACCAGTTCCACAATAAATGTGAAACAGTGAAAACAAGAGAAGTGTTTTGTTTTTGTTTGTGGGTGATTTCTTGTGGCCACAGTGTTAGTGTCCAGTGGGAGAGCATATAAGTGCCGCCCCGGCGGGGCATAAGCAGGGTCATGAGCGATGAGTGTGGAGCCTCTGTAATTGTGTCTGAGGGTTAAATTACGTGCTTGGTTAATGATCCCTGGGATTTATTTCTTTATTTTTACCATGTGGCCCGAAGGGGCCAGGCATCTAGAACAGCTGTTCTCAAACTTTTTACATTTCAACGACCCCCAAATTAATATGTATTTGGCTGACGACCCATGTACAAAAAAGAAAGAAAATTGTGCCAGGGCCTCACATAAAAGATGTAATGTTACAATCATGTTTACAAAATATTCTTGCTCCTTTCTCCTTTTGGGGAAATTCAGTTTCAGCTCAACCCAACTGATGCTCAAGGACACTTTGCCTTGGTCAAATTCGACACACACCTGGCCAGCACAAAAACACACGGTCAGTGGGCAAAGACACATTCCTGTCTGCCTTCATTCAAAATGTATACGCTTTGTATGTGTGTCTCTCACTCGGATCGCAATGCAGCGACACAGATGCATGGCATTAGACGCGACACACGCCGCAGGGTGGAGCTTCTAGTACTGCACATAGGGGAAGCCACGCCGACGTTAGACTCTGTTTCTTGTATAACTTTTACCAGTGAGGAAGTTGTACCAGGATGTGGTCCTACTGAGAGTGAATATACTGTAGATGAGATGGTGAATTTATGAACAAGAACATCTGTTTAAATATTCCTCAGCGGGTTCAGGCAGCAGGGCCTTTCTTAAAGATGGGTGCTGCTCGGAGAAGCTGGTTGATGTGCCGATGTAGACAGGTGTTTGAACCACCTCCACCACCACCTGCCCTCCCAACTTAAGGACAGGGGAGTCTGATGCTCCAACTTAATGATGTTTAGGACATAAAACACTTTCCTGGGGTTTTCATGAAGCCATGTTCATGACCAAAATATGTCAACAAAAGGTGGTCTCACTTCCTTCCTGGACTACAAATCACACATCCACGCAGCCTCCCCCCTCTCCACAAGGAGGGCAGTGCACCAAAGCATTATGGTCATTGTAGGTCTTCAGCAATCCAGTCAAAGCCTAGTCAAACACACATACTTCACAATGTTTCTGTCCATAGGATGGAAATTTCAAATTGTGCTACTATTACAGTATCTACTACACATACTATGAACATTGAGTGAATCTGATGCTTCTCTTTTCCACAGTGAAGTTCCTTAGTTTTGGAGATGTTAAGCTCCAGAGATCTCTCTATCCAAGCCAGTCTATTCTGAGTGCAACCTTTGCTGACACGACTACAGCACATCTGTCAGTCCGTTCGTCCGTCTGCCCGTCCGCCCTTGCCGTCTGTCCATCTGCCCTCTTCCTGAATATACCGACATGCCAACTCCTCTTCATTTTCCATCTAATAACTTTGAAATACCACAGGGAGCTTTTCACATCTTTTGCTCTTGGCATTCCTACTGCCGCAGGGTATGAATCAAGGCAAACAAACAGGAGGTCATCAGTGAGTGAGGACACAACCATAAAATCTGTCTGGCAAAACAACATTTAATGATTAATGAGAATTAAAGAGAGGCTGCAGAAATTATTCATGTCAGCACCTAATGTTCTGACACTTGCTAGGTTGTCTGACGGGAAATTGCTCCTTTGCATTCCCTAGCCCCATTCAAGTCATGCCCGTTCAGAGTTTTGAATGTGCTGATTCTTAGTTCCTGGCATTAGGGCATATAATATTGATTATTTCCTTATTACTCTATCGATTACCTTTTCTATTAATTGAATATTTTGCTAGGCCCCGAAAGTGCTTCTTGCAGCATTGTTGAGGACCGCGGTATGGCTGTGGCCTGCAGCGATCTCGAGAACCGCTCATCCAATGGCCTTCACACTCGCACTCCCTTGGCTGCTCAGCAATACAATACATGCACCCGACAAGTGTGAAGACGATCGGATGAACAATTCTCAAGATATGTTAAGGAAAGACAGGCATACGTACACGCATCCCTGGAATTTATTGATATATATTTCCATATTGCTTCGGCTGAGGAATTGAAAACTTTGGGACGTAGCCTGTTTTCCCGCTGTGCATTTCCTCATAGTTAGCAGAATGTTTCCAACCCTGTCACAACGAGCTCAGCTCAGGCGCCGCATGACGCTGCAAAAGAACAAAACATACAGGAATTGCATAATAGTATAAGAAGGTAAGACGCGTACAGTATGACAGCACTGCAGTCAGTCAGTCAGCCAAGGCAAGGGTTTGCGTAACAGTCACTCTCCACTGCCCCATGGATGGCCATGCATTCACCATACAGAGTCTTAATTACATTTGTTAGTCTTTGTTGAAGCGTGTTCTGGAGTTACAGTGGAGAGAAGAAAGTATAAAAGCATTCTCAACATTCTCTATAATTCTTTGAGATGGGGATGCTGTGTCTAGGCTGCACTTCAAGCACTACCCTGTATACTGTACGTATATACCCTACCACGGGAAAAATAATGAAAATAGCCAATCTACAGCTTGTGGGTCAGCTTAAAGGGACATTTCATGTTAATGACGTTTAGAAGATTTAGAACACTTTCCTGGGGGTCTTTATGTGTGTGATGTGCTTTTAGATATTGTAGATTTTAGCAGTGAGCCCAGTGTCTCTGATGTCATGGACACTGGGCTCACTTACTTCCTGGACTACAATTCCCATAATGCTTTGGTGCACTGCTCCTCCTTGTGGATCAGGGGGGCAGTGAAGCCAATAGTGTCTGAAGCTAGTAGGAAATCCTGACTTCCTGAAAGTTCATATAATGGCTTGTTGTGGCGCTGCATGTCATTGGGCCCAAAAAAACCCATAGAGGTCCATGTATTTGGGCCCAACTTCCCCTAGACTGTAGACCAGGGGTATTCAATTAGATTAGGCCGGGGGCCACAACTGTAGAATGATTGTGTGTGGGGGGCCGCACAGTGTGCGCGCGAAGCGCGGAAATTTGTGGGTTCTCAAAATGCTTTTTGTGCTCAAACACGAAGATTTATGTATATTTCCGCACAGTAATGAGCAGGGTAATATGTCTATACAGGTATATGCCACCTTAGAATAGATTTAGGCCTAGACCTATTTGACAGTGCATAAACAGCATTGCTTTGACATTAACGACCATCAGCTGGACGGACACACACACACACAAACATTACATAGAGCAGTGATTCCAAAGTGGGGTTCGGGGACCCCCACGGTCCTTGAGGCAGTTCCAGGGGGTCCCCAGGGAAATGGTTTGGAATCAAAAGGACCCTTATGGGTTTGTAACTCTGAGAGTGTACAAATGGAACCAAATGGACCCTAACAGGGTTTATTATTGTGAGAATGATGGCTTCCATTTTCGCAACTTTTCAGGACTAGAAAGCCTGCAGTTTCTATTAGCTTGGATTCTCCATTGATGTCACTGTGGGTTTCTGAACTGCCCACAGCCCTCCTATGTGACACAGACCGAGTAGAAAAAAACGTGTCATTTTATCATGATTATTAGTGAGGACCTATTATGAAGATAGGTTGAAAAGTGGTCCTTTAATGATTACCGTCATTATGGTAATCTCACAATTAATATCGCACACACCATACCTGTAACTTTTATTAGCCCTATTATTATTCTCAAAAAAAAAAAAAAAAAAATGTTTTTTTTTTTTTTTTTTTTTTTTTTCCAAAATTCTTCCAGGGGCCACAAGGAGGCGCTCCGCGGGCCACATGTGGCCCGCGGGCCGCCAATTGAATATCCCTGCTGTAGACCTTAATAAACATGGTCATGAATACTTTCTGCTTCTATTCACTAGTTTAAAGTCTCATTTCTCATGTCATAATATTCTTTTTGGAAAATTATGGTCCCATTTATTTAAAAAATGTCCATAAAGTAGAGTATGTTCTGAGGGGCATGGCTACCTTTACAGTCTATGATCGGGATCCACCCCCTGCTCGAGTAAAAAAACTATAAAAACCAACGAAGAAGAAGGGGGGGAAGTCCCGCCTCGTTGTCTGGGCCAGCCAATGGCCAGCTGGGCCCAAACGGATCTAGAAAGATGGTGATTTACAATTCAAGGCCTGACAGGCTTCATCTTACGTCCATATCAGACCCGGAGAACGCTTTGTCCATATTCATTTTTACAGTCTTTACCACATATTAGATACACAAAGACCCCCAGGAAAGTGTTCTAAATCTTCTAAACGTCATTAACATATATTTCTTTGCAAAAAGTGTCCCTTTAAGGAAATTTCCAAATTCAGGAAATGTTTTTAATTAGATTTTTATTAGATTTTCACCTGTTTCACATGCCCAAAATAGAGCTTTCTTCTCCTTTCTTTTTCTGGTGAATTCAGGGCAGACTGTTCCAGAGCACCAGCATACACAAGACACCAAGTTCCTGTTTATACATGGAAATCGCAGTATCTGTGCTCGGATGGCAAATAGCTGCTCAGGGGAGTAATAACAAACGGTGCTGAGAGGACACTTGTGTTTTTTTTCTTCTCATTACTGTTGCAGAAAGCCGGCCTTGGAGGTGAATATTTGGAAAAACGGATTGTGCTGGAATTAAAAAAATAGAAAAGGGAAAATATGGCCAATTATTCTAGTAGGCTAAGGACAGGAATAATGATCAGAGAGATGTCTCTATTCTGAGCAGGTAGACAAAACAGAAAATGGCGCACACCAGCGTTGGTGAGGTGCTGGCCTAAGGCAGTAAATAGGTAAAAAAGAGAAAAAGGCTGCACACTCGTAGCCACGATGCTGTATATTTATTAGTTACCAACGTTTCGGCCTTTCGGCCTTCTTCAGGGAATACTATTCTGAGCAGGGAATCATCTGGTACTGCAGAGAGTCCTTGCTCCAGCCTGGAGGGGCAATGCGTACAGTGCATGCATGCACACACACACGCATGCATGCGCACACGCACACATACGTACAATGCATACACAGGCATGCACACAGCCACACACGCATACTATAAGGACATTAACAATTTAGGATGGGTGAAAAATTGCCTAAAAATGGTCGATCTACAAGCTCCCAACATGTCGTGCTGAGACAAGTATACACTTGCGAGCCTCCCCATGTCCGAAACGGTGGAGAAATGACAGAGTTACCGTGTGGGGGTCCTCGGGTGGTCCCCAGAACAAACGTGCCCAGGACCCGCATGAACGCGCCCAGGGTGCTGGCCCGGTTCCGGCGAGCGTCCCCGTCTCGGAAACGGTGGAGAAATGACAGAGTTTACTGTGTGAGGGTCCTCGAGGGGGTCCCTGGGTCGTCCCCGGAACCAACGTACCCAGGGCTCGTACTGTAGTGTACTATGTGCCACTTTACGCTGTGCTGTACTCTATACTGTACTCTACTGGCCACTTTAGGGTGTGGGGGTGTCCATGCTGGGACACGTACGTACACATACATACACGTATACGTACAGTACGTACACATACATACATACATATAGGCTACTGCGAAATGGAGCGGAGGCACCGCTCAAAAACAGCTCTGCTGGGCAGTCCCCGCAGGCAGTGGCTACTAAGCCAGGTGTTTACTCATAGTGGCTATTCTGTCATTACAAAAATGTAATAAAAAAAACATGTCATCGAATATCGTAGTTCACAATATTACACGAGAGGGTGTGCGTTACTGTCATTAATGACACTTATGTCGCATGCCATTAATGACAGTAACGCACACCCTCTCGTGTAATATTGCTTAAATAACATACAGACAACTAAACCTAACCTATATGTCTAATCGTAAACTTAACCTCTGAATGTGTAATCCTAAACCTAACCTCTAAATGTCTAATAAATCCTAAACTTAACCCCAACCAATCTATTTCTAACAGTGAACATCAATTCCACAAATCACATTTAACCTTAAAACATCCATTTCTCTTTTCTGGGGACCAGGAAAATGGTTTTCACATGTCTCTGACAAATTCTACTACTACACTTGTGGAACACACGTGCACACGCTCACGCACACACTCTCATGCACACACGTGCACATTATGCTCACGCACTAACGTGCACGCACACGCACACACACACACACACACACACACACACACACACACACACCTGTGTATGCCCCACACATGCAGACCAGCAGCTATATGATGGAAATTGTGTTTTCTTGCTTCCAATGTCCTCTGGAGACAAAATGTGTTCCAACATCTCTGAAGGATGCACGTTATCTACTCACAAGTAATCACAACACAGCAACACACACTTCGCTTTGAATAGAACAAAGCACACAGGGGAAAATCACATGTTTTATTTATTTATTATTAAGTAGAAGGCTACCAGCCTACCACAATATGAAATTACTCTATTACAAGTAAAAGTCCTGTTTAAAGTGGACTTGAGTTAAAATATTGACAGCAAAATATACTTACAGTACCAAAGTAATACTGTACATACTGACATTTATCTCAAGCACTTAAGTAGGCTATTTAATTTATGTTTTGTAATAATAATTTGAATATAAAATTAACTAGAAACTAAAGCTGTCAAATACATTTAGCACAATATTTGCCTCTGAGATGCAGTGAAGTCGAAAATAATTTAAAAAAAAGTAAAGTAAAAGTACCAGATTTTTCTAATCAGGATCCTATCCAGATTAGAATCAGATTGGTTTTTGAGGTGGTCACTTGGTAAAGGGAAGGTTCCCACTTCCCAGTTTGATCAACGGTTCTGGAACAACACATCCCGAAAGCAGAGAACAGAAGCTGTCATTTCTTTTCACGGAAATATATTTAAAAATATCTTTACATTTTATTTTAGAATTTCCGATATTTCTGATAATTTCTGATAAGCAGCAAGCTTGCAGCGAGCTCTGCTTTGATCATTTAGATTTATATTAGGACACATTTGCGTGACTGTAAAGACAAGCGGGGAGGAGACATCACAACCGTTTTACCCTCTGATCATTTTCAGAGCTTCCGTACTCCAGACTGGTGCCTTGCTCTGTAGTTGGTGTTGTGTGTGAATGGGTGAATATAATGCACATTGGAAAGCGCTTTGGATAAAAGCGCTATATAAATGCACCATGATGTGAACCTACATGTGACCCTGATACTACTACACGACAGTTCATGACACACGAACGGTCACATGGGTCTCCGTCAGACCCAGATGAAGACATGAGAGGCAGCCTTATATGCTCGGTGTCAGAATAAAAGTTTACACTTCGCATTGAAGATGGTGTGCCTTGGAATTCTTTTTCGTCTGCATGTCTGTAGGTATCACTGTGGAAACAAAGCAGCACTTCTCTGATCTTTTGTCACATTATAAAGCTATTTTGATAAAAGTGTTAATGCACCATTTATCATTTTTATCAAGTGTCAACAGCAAATAACAAAAACAAAACAAAAACACAATCAAGATGTGCACCACATTCCTTGGTGGTTTGAAATGTATTTGACATCTCAGTCGACACTCAGACACTGAAGCCTACTTCATCATGACTGTGTTGCTTGATATGACTTCAAACTTTTACCTCCATTCTGATTAATGAACGATTATCAAGGTGAAAATAGCTGTGTGTTCTAGAAGCTCAGAACACATTGCGATACGGCACTGTTACAACGAAGTATAATATACGGTTAAGCAACTAGTATAATATAGCTTAATGTTAACCAACTATTGAATCGCTCGATTGAGGTTGTGTCCTTTGTTGATATTGGAAAACCTATACAAAGCAAGTTATGTATTCTAAGTTCGTTGTGTTACGTTTGCTGATTTCCACCTACTCACCCATACAACTCACACAGGCTTAATGTCCTCATCAAACAACCAATGCAGATTCTGTACCTAGTTTAGATAAATACAATCTAATGTGTGGAACAACAGTGTGGAGTCAGCCCTAAACATCAGATTTGCGAAAACAAATCAGATACGTGGCCCTCCATCCTGAACAAAGCCTTATTTATCACTGCATCTCCGGATATCAATTTGACACCCACAATCATCAAAAAGGCGACATAATAACAGTGAACACTAGTAGTAGTTTCACAGTTGAACTGAAACTGAAATTGCCAAAGACACATACACTACTGCAGTGTACGGCAGCGTGTGTATGTATAACTGGAGGACAGACAACGTTCGACATCTTGTTTTTTGGTTCCTCATTAAAACTATCTGCCTGGGTGAAGCCGTTGTCTCGCTGGCCAACCGTGACCTGCCATATCAGCTGTCGCAGGAAGGAATGTGACAGCCACTTGTTATTGCTTTGACACACTTATCGTCGCCGTCGGGCAAAAAAAACTTGTATCTCCAGATTTCAACCTTTTATGATGCCCCCCGCATCCATCTCTCCATCTCTTGAAAAGTAACACTTTTGGACATACAAGATTTCCAGCCCGCAGCAACATTATGTCTCATGGGACCTCATCCTCTGGCCTGGGCAACATAGTTGCAGATGATGCTTTTAAAATAAACATACGAGTCACCTCAGGGAGGGATTAAGAATGCTTGCGCCGATCATTCAGGCCAATGTTGCCATTGTGGTCGTATACGCAATTCACACAAATTATCATAATTACAATACATTACAATACATACAATATATAAATCATCAACAATACCCAACAATCCGGTAGAATCAGATTGCTGACGGGGTACAATTGATTGACTGCATGGGCGCAAGTTAGTGGGGGGGAACTAGTAAATTGTTTTATGTATTTATTTATTTATTTTTAGGTCAGAATTCTTCCCCATGTTTGTGTCAAATTTAGGAGGAACAAGACCAGAATTCAGTCTGGACAACTCTATAACTATATATTTATTGAATATAAAATGTGCACAATATTTATTATGGTTTGGCAATGAATTGGATTTGCTTTTTTGGTACTGAGATCAAGCGCATCAATCCCAACCGCATAGGGACTCCGAATCCCCCGTACCTAAACAGCAGATCCAAAATGACAGGTGGTAGCTGGGGTGGAGGAGGGTGAGCAGCAAAGATTAAGCAGGCAGCAGCGCAACAGTATCAGTGTGCAGCAGCAAGTAAGCAAGCAGTTTGAGCAGTGCAAACTTCCAATTTAAATAACCGGTTTAAAAATGGGATGAGTGTCAGATTGGATGAAGTGAATCATGTGAATGAAAATGTGATGCTGAGGCGGCCAAATTAACAGCCGACAGCAACTGCAGTTTCCTATCTGTGACAGGCGCATGAGTTCTCTCTGTTGTGTTGTGCTTGAGAAGTAGTTTGACAGTCAGATATACTGTACATATGGGCACTGTTACATCTTAAAGTAAGACACTATCCATTGCAAGTTGCTGCACTCCGTCCTCTCCTCTGAGCCATCCCAGCCTAGCAAAGGCTGGGGTGAGGTGAATACTGGCTGGGAGTGAGGTCTTATAGTCTCGCAGGTTTTGTTGCATGGTAGTCATGTCTATCTTGGTCAATCGCTAGCATAAATCAAGACAGACGGCATGGCAGCAGGACACTACTATGGCCATTAGGAGGGGTCTTGTACTTTACAGGCTGAGGGGCCCACATAATCTGTCCATAGGACACCATTTTCCTCTTCAACTGCTGCATTGCGTTTCCCCCTTCTCCGAATACTAACACATTCAATCAGATAGGCCATCATGCTGTAGTCAAATCAAGTCCATTAATTATAAAGCACATTTAAAAACAACAAATGTTGCTGATCACAAGTCAGATTAGTAAAAACATAAATAAATGTACAGCTTAGTGAGGCAGGCCGGGGGTCAAAACCCGATAGGCAGGCTGAACAGGCAAACAAGTCCAAAGGAGCAGGCGAGAATCCAAAAATCCCAATGACAGGCAAAATGTCAAACACAGAGATAAGAAGCATGCATACAGTAGAGCTGAATATGAGATTAGTCTCACAACTAGCACTTTTATCCAAATATCTTTATAATGTGACACAAGAAGTGAAGTGCTGCTTTGTCTCCACTGCAGTAGTATACAGACATGCAGGCTAAACATAATTCCATTAAGACACTCCGTCTTCAATGCAAAGTCTAATTTTTATTCCGAGTAGGGATGTCCGATATTGACTTTTTGGGATGCATTCATAAAAGGTTTAAAAAAACAAAACATTAACATATATATTTTTATGTTACTATGGAGCATGTAGCCTGGCCAGCATGCTTTCTGGTCTAGAGGGGCGGGCGTGCTTGGAGCAACCGCTGGAGAATATTGGTTCACCGATCAGAGCCCCCACTGCCCTCCGCCCCTCCCCTCCCTGGTAAAAGGAATGTCAGAACAGGTTCTTATATCCATATGCCTAGATGATAGATCTAAGGGTTTGAGGTCTGAGTCAGATGTGGATTTGCTGGCCAATATTGATGACATCAGGGATCTCATATGGGGTTAATTGCGACAGCAGATTGCATTTACTATGACATCAGATGTCATAGTGATGTCACGAGACCTGGGCACCACATGCTTTCCCATGGGGGATTTTGAGTGATACACTGACTCAGAGCATGTTTATTTTAATGATCAACAGATCGATTGTGGGGATCAATGGAACCTACATTCCTATACTAATTTTTTTAGGTTATTTGGGGTCCCACGTGCAATATCCTCAAAGCCCATACCAAGCCCACAGATTGGGAATTCCTGATATATTCTTAGAATCTGGCAGAGAGAGAGAGAGTCTAAAGAGTCCAGATCTACATCGGCAGGCTGGTGTGGGGAAGAGGAAATGGATGACACCACCGTCATTGGCCTGATTACAGACAATTCTGAGAGCTGCCTACTGAGAGGACGTGGTGGTGGTGTCAGGATAACAACCTCCATCTCAATGTCAGTAAAACAAAGGAGATGATCCAGGGACTGAAGGATCCTGCAGGGAACGTACATGAAGGACTGCAGTGGAGAGACAAGCAGCTTCAAGTTCCTCTGGATTCACACCAGCAATGGTGACTAGAGTAGACAAAAACTGGAACTAGCAATGTTTTCTTTTTAATAAATTTAACTAAGATAAAATAAGAATCTGAATTTTGGCTATCAGTGTGTGCGGCCACGTTCTTGTCACTCCTGAATGTCTTATGGAAACACACATGAAAACAAAGATTTAGATTTTTATGAAGGGATTATAGGCTAATTCTCTCCAGCTATGAGACATCACATAATACTTGTTCCAAATAGAGTTGAGCAGTCATGTCATGTGCCAGTAGGTATCAAGAATAAACAAGCCCAAATAGGGCAGGGTGGCATACAGGTCTGCACACACACGGGAGTGTTTATTTTGTGCAATTATTTCAAATCCATTTTAACTGCTTTTTATGTCATGAGTACATCCATATCGAATGCAAATTACGCAGTGACAAAGTGCCAAATTTATGTTGAAACAATGTAAATGTTGAGGCATCACCAAAGTAATACTGTAGGGGTGTAACGATATAGTAACGAAATAGTAATCGAAATGAAAACAGCAACATTGACTTTGTATCGTATCGTTTTTGCAATGAAAATAATCGAGGGTATCAATACTATACCATTTGGGTGAGTGGTATAGCAATTTTAAGAAGAAAAAAGAAAAAAGGTGGTTTAATTGCATTAATGTCTATGTATTTTCCAGAGAATCACTGTGTTTACTTATTTATTTCCAAATTCATACCTTTTCCCTTAAAGAACAACACAACAATGTTTCACACGTGAATTTATTTTCTAAATAGTAACTGTATCGATTTTAAATCAATGAATCGTATCGTATCGCCATAATGAACCAATATCGTCCATGTATCGTATCGTCAACCATGTATCGTGATACGTATCGTATCGCTGTTAAAACATATCGTTACACCTCTACTGTAGCACTGCAGCATTAGGCCCAATGTATTGTTGGAGTTGAAGAGGAAAGTTACATAGTGCAGCATTAAGGATCTTGGATTTCATTGGCTCAGTTTGATGCTTCGCTGATATACTGGAGGCACTCCACAATCATGAACAGAGGTTGCCAGTAGGGCCACGCACGCACACACACATGCACGCACGCACACACGCGCACACACACACTAAAGCTGTCAAAATGTAGTAAAAAGTAATGTGCTGTAGTGGAGTAGAAGTACAAAAATGTATGAGAAATAGAAATACTAAGAAAAAGTACCTCACAAAAACACTTCTTCAGAATATGTATGGCACTAATTTATACAACACTATGGCACATTATGAGTCCAACTAGTAATAGTGGTTCTCAAATTAACGTTTTATTTGCAAGGACCCCCTTAACCTGGATGGATGGGTACGGGTCCGGGTCCATTTGGTTCCATTGGTACACTTTCAGAGTTACAGACCTGTTACAGTCATTCAGGGCTGACTCTTTATGTTTCTCGTTATGGTTAATTTTGACAGAAATGTCCACCACAAGCTGGCATGGCGATGACCCCTTGACCCAACATTCACCACCAATGTTTTTGCTTGGAGAATGGGTTGACAATTTACATACCATCTGACCACTCTACCAACTTCACTGACTACTGAACTACTGTCCATTCATCTGACCACTCTATCATACCATATACCATACCATACCATACCATACCATACCATACCATATCATATCATATCATACCATACCATACCATACCATACCATACCATACCATACCATACCATACCATACCATACCATACCATACCATACCATACCATACCATACCATACCATACCATACCATACCATACCATACCATACCATACCATACCATACCATACCATACCATACCATACCATACCATACCATACCATATCATATCATATCATATCATATCATATCATATCATATCATATCATACCATATCATACCATATGACTCTACCAACTTCACTGATGACTACTGAACTACTGTCCATTCATCTGACCACTCAACCAACTTCACTGATGACTACTGAACTACTGTCCATTCTTCCACTGACATTGACTGCCTGGTGCAGTGGTTATAATAACCGAGTTAATACATTAACACATTTGATCCCGTTGACAGGTATACTCATCCTGATGAATTAATTCCGCACAATGTGCGGGCGCTCTTGACGAGTAGGCTCGTCTTGAGGCGTTTGATATCCTTGCTATTTTACCTTTTTTGAACCGTTCCGGTGCTGTGCACCGTTGCTAGGGCCCCGCCCGCACCGTTTCTGTATGACCCAACCACATTAGCTTCTGTTTTAGCTGCGGCGTTTGCACGCTCTTTTCTTGGAAACTAAATGTGCTGTCCGTGGTTTTGAACTTATCAGCGATGTTCAGAGGTTTTTTCTGAATATCCGGTGAAGGCAATGTGAACATTGGCATTTTCTAGAGCAAGGAGGGACCTCATTTTAGCTAATCTTAAAAAAGCATATTAAAGCTCATCTCACTTTGACCAACCCCCATGTCAACCTCTATACATGAATGCTACATGTATCTCTTCTGCTACTATACTATTATACTGCAAATAGTTATCTTTCGTCAGGCATATTTCCAGAGCTGTTTAGTGGCCGTGGCGGGTAGTAGAGTGTCCACCTTGAGGGGCAGAGGTTTAAATCCCAGGCCAAATCATATCAAAGAAGAGAAAAAGAAAGGTACTGTAGCTACTGTAGTTCCTCCCTGCTTGGCACTGGGCATCTAGGGTGGGCTTGGCGGTTAAGTCCCTGTGACATCAACCTGCCTCACGCTGAGGAAACAGGAGACGTGCTCCTGACCTATGGGTCATGTGGCTCAGGAACGGCTAGCTCCCAAGGCTTACTTTACAAGCATACAAAATAAACTTGGCAAAACATGACAGAATTTAAGACCATTGACTGGAAAACCCTTGAGTAAACTGACTCAACTGAGTGACATCTAAGCCATCAACCTGCTTGCCTTGTTGCTCTGACCACTGCAGTATCTTCCCCCCCAAAAGCAACAGATTTACTGCAAATATTCATCTAGTATCACGCAATTTTGAAAAGGTTTGAAAAATGCAGTTAGTATCTCAAGATTCAGAAGCTGCATCCAAATGCCTGAGAGAGCAGGCAGGATTTCAGGGGAAGGAATCAGTTTATTTTCACAAACAGGCTGGCGGAAACAGGCTGGCATGAAGGGGCTAACATCAACAGACAATCAGACAAACACTGAAGGAAAAGAGACAGGTATGAATACACTTGGGACTAATCACAGGATGCAGCACAGCTGCTGAAAAATGAGGATTCAGTAGAAAGATTAGAGGATTTGACACAGGACCAGGCTGACGGAGGCTAACACAAGACAGGTGTGTAGGAGAGAGAGAGAGAGAGAGAGAGAGAGAGAGAGAGAGAGAGAGAGAGAGAGACAGACAGACAGACAGACAGACAGACAGACAGACAGACAGACAGACAGACAGACAGACAGACAGACAGACAGACAGACAGACAGACAGGTTGAGTGCATAAAACAGGAAAAACAAAATAATGTCACTGCAATTGACAATATGGTATGTCTACTATACAGATTATATTTCCCACATGGTTTGTAGCTTGGATTCATATAAATACTAATTTCGGCAAAATGTCCATTCAAGTATTAGTGGATATTAGTCCTGCATTAGAAACATGTTTGGACTGTCTGTCTGGCACAATGTTTAATTGTTTAATCATCTCCAACATTTTCTCTCTATTGGCAGCTACGCATCCGGAAATTAAAATACATGATATGTGGAGTTCCCCAAGGTTCAACTTCAATACTGGCTGGGACCTCTTCTATCTAACCTTTACACAATCCCCGTAGGCCAAATTATACAAACTAACATCGCTCACTTATGCAGATAATTAGCTCTCTCGCTGAATGATTATGGTCCCAGATTCAGGGCATTTAAAATGAATGACTGCATACATGGCAACACTTCCTGTGCCTGTGTTTTCATTCCCACTATCAACAGTATTCTGAATGGCCTTGCTGACAGATTCGGTAGCGCAGCTCAGAATCTGTTCTTGAGACATTGGGCCCCATTAACCACTTCCAATAATAGTACATTTAATATTACAGTTTTATGAGCTGGGGGCGTGGGGTATGTCATATAGCAATTTTGGGCATGTTAAGAAGCGCTTTCGACACCCCGTGGATTGCGCAAAACGGCCTTGAATTAGTCATGGGAGTGTTTAAGGCGTGTTTGAGAGTTACCCAATCAACCCAATCAACCCAATGTCCGTACTATTTTCTTTACCAGTCAGCTGATGTCACATACGGAATGCGCACTTTGGGGATCGTTATATTACATTTCTTCAGGCTGGCACCATAGAAGACATGACATATGACTTTGTCACATTTGGGTTAATTATTCCTATTGCACTGCATGCTGTCACCTTTATGCCTCAAAATAATTTGTTTCTATTGAGAAACACCAGTAAAATTATATTTTAATTTAAATTATAATTATATTATATTTGAAATGAGTAATGAGTTGAATGCGTGGTGCGTGCTGTGGCCCGTGATGGTATATGGTCTTCGCTCGTAGCATTTTATTGAAGAAGACTTGAATCGGGTGTGATACAGCGTATGAAAGCAAACTTCCCAAGGATTATGGAGATGTTTTTATTTATTTTTAAGGTTGAGAAATGAAAGAATTATGGCCGTTTCTAATCTCAACATTTCACAAAAAAAAGACGCATCCAAAGAGCTGTTGCCATGTCTCATAGAAACAAGTAAATAGGTCTATAAAAATAATCCCAAAATAAGCTCATATAACAGGGGTCTGTAACCTATTTTAAATGAAGTGCCATGTTTTTATTTTCTAGATAGTGAGTCTGCCATATCCAGATTAATTTTAATGACACCACATTAAAATAAAAAACATATTTTGATTGTCCACAAATATAAAGTTCTTTCATCTTTTTAAATATTTTCTTGCACATTGTTATAATGATCATTATATATCCGCCTGCAGTCAGAGTTCATAGTTTTAATGAATGAATGTGATGCATTGTGAGCTGGTAGATCTGCTATTTTCAAAAGTAATCTTGGAAAAATGTAATTACATTTTTGGATTAGCCGTCCTTAGTTGGGCAAATGCATTCATCTGGGGATCCTTGACATGGGAATGTGCTGTGTGAGGATCACTGGTTTAAACAACATTAGGAGAAAAGCCCAAATAACCACTTTAGAAACAAGAAAAGCAACCACAACTACCAATATTTACAAGCAACTTTACAGAAAAAGAAGCCGATTATAATAAACAGACTTGGCAACCCTCCCAGAGCCGCTCAAGTGTAAAATCAAACATTGCTTTTTGCGTTTATGAGGTGGTCAGACCCACGTCTAATCGTTATGCTTAAACGAGTGTTTTTAGGTCAAGGGGCTTAATAGCAAATTGCGCAAAGCGAAAATAATTAACATATGGACACTCCCACAATGCTAAAATATTCAGGAACGCCATATGCCATATGTGTGTGCGTTCAACACGGGACGATAAGGCTTTCATAATACCATTGTGCGCAGAGCGAGGCCAATTTATGTATTACCCCAGTGTAAAACGGACATTCAAAATGCGGCCAATTATGTTCACCTTGACTCCATTACTTTTAAGACAAAGCCATAAATGTTGGTGTCAGATCTGAATTCTAATTCCACAACAGATCAATAATAAAGTGAGCCCATTATGTGGACCGGTGAAATTGTAGGAGACCGTGTTTCAAAAAGTAATTAAACACATTACAAAATATCAGTCACCAGAACCAAGGACGGGTGTTTTCGATGTAGTTTGAAGTTACAATGGGTTTGTATAGGCAGGGGGCGTGTCTGTGAATATAATATTAAAATTACCCCAAACATGTTTGGAAGTGAAGTATCCCTTTAAAACAAAACATTGTGAGGAAGCGGAATTTTACTGGTAGCCAGTGAGGAGACGTCTGGTAACAGTATGATATTTTTGTGATCAATGCTTTTCACGTACATTTATCACAAAGGTTTGCAGAATTGCAGCGCAAATATACAGCAAAACTAAATCTTAATTCTTCATCTATAAAAGCTAACTACTACTATTAGATAACATAACTTTTGTAAGCATTTGTCTGGGGCATGCATGTCAGGATTCATTTGGTCTTTGTTTTGCAGAGATGTACTGTATTGGTTCTACGGTGTGTTTGCAGTGTCAGTGTCGTGCCCTGTTTGACAGTGATAAGGGAGTGGGGCTGTGGGCATATCACTGACTCTGTGAGGAGGAGGTTGCGGCAAGGCTGCCAGTCTGATGTCTCCCTGCGAGAGGGCTGATTCTTCAAACCTCCTCTCTGCTCTGAAAGGTGACACTTTTACCAGGCTCATCAAGTTGCCTCCGCTGCCACGAGAACGCCAACACCCCCGAAACTTTATGAAAACATAAATCAACCAACCGTTCATTGTATAGTAAGGAGACTTCTGACCTTCAGGGACAGACAGCAAGAAAGTTGGAGACAAAACAAAGAAACCTAGAGATAAGAGAATTGAGAGCACATCGAGAATAAATAAAAAATATATACATGTAGAAACAGAGAGCCAGAGAGACTTAATTATGCGTATTCCTGCACCATCTGTACCGATTTGACCTCAGACATATATCTCTACTTTTACATATGAGCAGAGCCTCAAACACATTAGAAACACTGCTGCAGTGCTATTTGTGTTCTATTTTAAATACTTTTGAAAGATTACTGCTATTTGTCCCAAAAGTGGCTGTAAAATCCAGAAAGAATAGCTGCTATTTGTTTCAAAAGGCAGTTTTTGCACCAAGCTACCCCTGCCTACATGCGCATATATAAATACTCCTGAAAGGAAATGAACACTTTCATGGCTTTCCAAATTGCAATATGACATAACTCTGTTAACATATTCATGTATTCATGTATAATTGTACATATATTTCTCAGTTTTGTATTGTATTTACTTGGCTACAGACTACAGAAACAGGAGTTAATTATGCTCCTGGCTATAGGGCCTCATGGCTCGGCAAGGCTTACTTACTTATACTTACTACTTTCATGAGGGGCTACTGGGAAGTATACTTAATTGATATAAACAGAAAACGTTCAGTTGAGAGGCACGGGGAGGAGCAGCTGTACTCAACTTGATCTCCACTCCACGCTGTTTTGCCGATGGATTGCTCAATTGGCAAATAGACATAATAATTGATATGCCATTTATTTACGTCTCTCGCTAAATGTATACCTTGCACGATGATACCTCGATGAAGGTAAATATATAAATGTCTGTCCCAGCAGGAACTCTATCATCCATAGCATAGATTTCCCTTTTTTATAGTAGAAAGCACTGATAACGGTTCACTTTGCGACACGTCGATTGGGTACGCGGCATTGACCGGGCTATTGTGTGGGTGAAATACGCTCTCTGTCCTCTCACTCTCCATCCCTCCCAGGCTCTCCATGTGCCTCTAACTTGATCTCTTTCTCTATCTCTCTCTCTCTTTCACTCGTTGATGAGCTTGTTCGGGTTTTGGCATACCCACTAACCAGCATTGGGCCGTTACTGTGTGGATGAAATATGATTTCTCCATTCTCCTCTCTCCCTCCGAAGAGAGGGACGGGAGGGGAGGGAGAGAATGTGAGGGGGAGAGGGATAGGGAGGAGGAGAGTGTTATAGGAGGGGAGGGAGGGAGGGAGGGATAGAGAGAGGGATAGGGGGAGGAGGGGAGGGAGAGAGTGAGGGGAGGGAGGGAGGAATAGAGAGAGTGAGGGGGAGAGGAGGGAGAGAGGGATAGGGAGGAGGAGAGTGTTATAGGAGGGGAGGGAGGGATAGAGAGAGGGATAGGGGGAGGAGGGGAGGGAGAGAGTGAGGGGAGGGAGGGAGGGAGGAATAGAGAGAGTGAGGGGGAGAGGAGGGAGAGAGGGATAGGGAGGAGGAGAGTGTTATAGGAGGGGAGGGAGGGAGGGATAGGGAGAGGAGGGGATGGAGAGAGGAGGGGAGGGAGGGATAGAGAGAGGGAGGGATAGAGAGAGTGAGGGGGAGAGGAGGGGGAGAGAGGGGGGAAGCTTATTTCACCCATGCAGTAACCCGGCCAACGCTGGGTACCAAAACCTGAACTCGCTGATCGACATGACACGCTTCTTTACAATGTGTTGCCAGTACACTGACTGTCAAGACTGTGACTCCCAGACTCCCATCACCCATGGCACTGTCGCACATACTGGTACATCACATGCACTGCACATCCACAGTAGTCAATACACTCCACTATTCACCTTACTAGCACTTCATGCAGTCACTTATGTGACTATGATGGGGCGGCGGTGGCTCAGGGGTAGAGTGGCCGGATGGTAACCGCAAGGTTGCCAGCTCGAACCCAGGCTCCCCCCCAGAGTTAGTGTCGAAGTGTCCTTGAGCAAGACTCTGAACCCCTAATTGCTCGTGATGTGCTGGGTGCCTTGCATGGTTTCCGCTGCCATCGGTGTATGAATGTGTGTGTGAATGGTGAATTGATGCACAATCTATGTAAAGCGTCTTCGATAAAGGCGCTATATAAATGCACCATTTTTGATATTTATTATGTATTATACTGTGTGTGTGTGTGTGTGTGTGTGTGTGTGTGTGTGTGTGCACACACACACATGGCAAGGGAGGAGAGAGAGAGACATTAACTTCATTAAAACAGCTGCAATTTTGCTGCCTGCCATTATTATTCCTGTGTGTCATTGAGACATGATCTCTGCAACTCGCGTTCATCCATCGCTGATCTTTCAACATCAATCACATCAACAAAGTGTCACATGCCACCACAACTGTACACCTGACTTACGGCGTGACCTTCTCCTCACTTAACCTCCACCACCAATAACTGCTTAAGTGTCGCTGTAAAATCTTAAGGCCAGGTGAAAATTGAAATTTCACTCCCGCTCCAGCTGTCACGCACGTCTGTGGGCTGTTTGGAATCGGTATTCCCATCCAGCGTGAAATAGTGACAAGAAGCAAGTGACAAATGAAGGGCTTATGTGGGCAATGGCCTACTTGAATGTTAGTGTGTGACTGATTGAAGCATCAATCATTTCAGTGTCATTAAAGACTTCAAGGATCTTTTGGTAAAAAAGTGGGTCAAAGGAAAGCAAAACTTTGCAAGCGGCACTGTGGATAAATGTTTCTGTTTCGACTATACAAGAACTAATATGCCTATTATGTATATGCATACAGTATATAGCGCAATTAATGGGTTCTGGATTATGATTAGTTTCCATAAACTTTGGGAGGGGGGTACTACGGTAGGTCTCCTTGCCTGGTCGTGGTCGTTGTTGGAATTATGAACAGTTTGTGGTCTGGGTGGTACTCCGCCCAAAAACAGGGGTTTCGCTTCGCTTCCAATCGCACTTGATTACGATTCGGTGCAGGTGTGAAATCTGTGAATGCAATCTGCAGCAAATAAAGGAAACGAAGCAAACAATGTGGCGGGTGAGGAGCTAAACACAGTTGGAGACGGAAGAAGGCATATTTTACGCAGCACAAAGATGTCCCGTTACCGTGGATAGATAGACGTGGTCGAATGAGAAGACCGAAGCCCATGGTCCATTAATCAATTGCTTAAGGAAACACAAAAAAATACTGCAGTGTAGCCTACAGAATAGTCTGTCTGTCTGTCTGTCTGTGCGTGCCGTAAACATGGAGTGCTGTCACTGTGTGGGGACAGGCCTGCAGGGACTTTTTCTGTTTGTGCATCTATGCCCAAAGGAACAGTGCATGCGGAGGGGGGGGGGGGTCCAGTCCCCGACGGCACGAAACATGCACGTTATGAGTATAATTTTAACACCATAGATTTCACTGTGTAAGGCCAGGCTATAGTTTATGAATTGAACACATTGAATAAAATTCCCTGCTGCGTTTCCTTGCTGCGCTTGACACAGCCAGTGTGAAGGCAAACCGCAGAAAATTAAATATGCAAGAATCCCAATTTCTCCGCCCATTCGCATCGAGTCTACTGAAGTATTAGTGGGAATGTGACCTAAGACTAAGTCTGCTGAAAAAAAGAACACTGCGTGCTCACCTATCACTATATGCACATCGAGGGTGGTGCTGGTTAGGGAAAAGCATCACAGAACTTCCTGGGTTCTGGAAAGTTTCGGGTTCATAGAGGGTTCTGCACTACCCAAAGAGATTATGTGCACAACGGCACTGTTGCAGCACAATGCCTCAACTGCATGGTTTCGTCTCTGCCACCCTGTGACAAATCTCTGCATCGCCAGGGTTAATGTTCATGCTTATGCCAGCAGACTAGCTAGGAGCACATTAGATGGCTGAGCCCACGTGACAGACAGACCGAAAAGGTAGAATTTTCCTCTGGCTCCAGAATGTTAACGCGTAAACCCCCATTGAGAAGGAATAACTCATGAAGACATGTTTATATGTATGAGGGAGGTTGGTATGGTTTATGTCCCCATGAAATGGTGCAGCAGATGGCAATAAAGTTCCCGCATCTACATAGTAATCGCTCATGTGCGGTCCATGTGCATGGGCGTGTGTGTGTGTATGATGTACTTGTACGTGTCTAAATCTACACTTATGTCGACACATGAGAGATCATATAGCATGTTAAGATCATGTAACATATTTGTCAAACAGTTTCTCTATAGTATAGGACATTGTGGACAATTCATACATACAGTAGTTCAGTTTTTATGGTGAAAATGTTTCCATTGAATGTACCACCGTTCATTAACCCCTTAAACCAAATAAAATGTGTTCCTGCACATTGAATACCCAAAACAGATTTACAAGTTTGCAACGTGTTGTGAGCTTGTAGATCTGCTATGTTTGTGAAATGTTTGTGTAAGAGCCATAATGTGGGAACATGGCATGATGTGTTGCATACTTCATTTATTTTAATTGCTTTCTAATTGATGCGCAGCAATGTGCAATCACAACGGCCTCGTGCCGATTGGCCTGTTGTCAATTAGAAAGCAATTAAAGTAAATTAAGTATATACAGCACTTCATTCCATATTCTCACATTATGCCTCTTACACAAACATAATTGGCTCTTACAGTATGCCTATTATCACTGAATACGGATGCTACATGTACGTAGCTACATGTAAACTTACTTTGTTTCTCTCATATGGGCTGGGCAATTAACCGAAGATTTCTCTAAATGATATTTAGAACCAATAAACGACTTCATCTTTCTCATGTACTGAAGGTTAATCGAATAATCAAGAAGCGGTTTATTAAAAATTTTCCCACATTTTTTATATATTATATTACCTATTTATCAACAAATCTAATACATAATACATAATGGACTAAATCAACTTGTCTGATTAACCCGGCTTAGAGTATATATTTAATAGAGACGGCACCAGATTTCTCCTCCCATCCACTTGCATTAAGTTGCTCAAAAGCGCATGAGGTGATTTCACTCCTCCTTCCGGGTAGGAACAGAGTGCATTCTGGGATGGATTGGGCCAAAAGGTGAAAGCGCTGGCCGTTGACTATCATTGAACGTGTTCACGTATGAAACAGCATTCATGTGTCATTCGGCCACTGTCCATTTCGCCTCAGGGTTTCCTCCGGGTGCCGTCTCTATTAATATATACTCTAAGGATTAACCCAACAAACCCTGCATTGTACTTCCTTGTACAATGTTGGCGTACAAAAATTGTGAAAATAGCCATACACTGTGAGCTTGTAGATAATTAATTAATTATCATTTAGAATGGAGGCAAACGTTTAAAATCCTGATTCCTGATCCTCCCTCCCTCCCTTTCTCTCCCTCCCTCTCCTTCTCTCTCTCTCTCTCTGTGCTATATTTTGCGCAACCCTTACCCCTTATCTTTTACAGTCTATCTCTATCCCTACACTTATTTACAATTTTTACCCCATTTTGAAAAACATTTAAAAATAGTTCAAATAGGCGATCTACAAGCTCACAACGTGGCGATGTAGATCTGCTATAGTTTAACTATTTTAAAATGCTTTTCAAGACAGTAAACTTTGGCAAAGAAGTTTAGGGATAAAGGGTAAGGCCCGCCCAAGATAGGTCTCTCTCTCTCTCTCTCTCTCTCTCTCTCTCTCTCTCTCTCTCTCTCTCTCTCTCTCTCTCTCTCTCTCTCTCTCTCTCTCTCTCCATTCAAGAGCCCAGAGAGGCTGCAACAACAATAGCAGGCAATGGTCCACCGTCCACACATTATGTGATGTGCTGAATCCGTACAGTCATTAAAACAGGGACAGTGAGGTCGGCTGATGCAGTGTTCCAGAGCTGTTAAAGTGATGTTCTACACTCTCCTATAGCAATTAAGCCATGGCGTCTTTGCATGGCCAGATGCTATAAGCCCATTGAGATGTTAAATACAATTATATTACAAAAGCTGTTACCGCTGATTTGTGGAGTCCCATTTCGAAGTCTCCTGGTTTGGTAGTTTGACCGTCGCTATCTTGGATTTTTACTTTGGACAAACCGGATGCATTGATTGAGCGTTTGATATAGCACAAGTGCTAATAATAACTCCCATCCACACAAGGCTTTATATAAGTAGAATAACACTAATCTAAAAACCAATCAAGGAGGAATTAAACATTATAAATAATCAAAATCAGACCCAATAAATATTAACTGTGAAACAAAAGCAACATAATCATTCCAAATTACAATACCCGGTCAGAATCAAGAGAGCTGATGAGGGTACACATTGTTAAGGTGCATTCAGACTTGGATGGTTAGAGCGGCGCAATTACATATACAAAGTGAACGGTGTGGCGCGACCTGGCGCTGTACAAACACAGCTTTACACCTCCTGATGACTGAGGCAGCGACTTTTGCATTGGTATAGCTCCCTGCTTCACATCACTGATAGGATACTGATTATTGGCACAATGCTACATGAACATAATTGTACGCCTAACGCGCGCACACACACACACACACACACGCACACACACACACACAAACACACACACACACACACTAATTGATGGTTAGGTCCAGCTAACAATAGAGTTAATGGACTGGAGGCTTGCAGGCAACCCAAGGCTCTCAAGTGGAACTGTGCCGTATGCTTGTTGTAGGGCAGGAGTGGGCAACCACCTCTATGTGATCTACCACAGGTGCTCAAACTTTTACATGTTCAACGACCCCCCCCCCCCCCCCCCCATTAACATACATGCACTGTTGCTTTCCCCATATGCTCAGTTTTTGTCCAAAAAGTGTCTTTTAGGAAAACATTGTAGAATGTGTGTGTGCGTGTATTTGTGTGTGTGTGTGTGTGTGTGTGTGTGTGTGTGTGTGTGTGTGTGTGTGTGTGTGTGTGTGTGCGTCCGTGCGTGCGTGAGCACAATGATGTGATTTCACCCCAATCACCCGCCTTAATAGAATCGGGCCCAGACATGTAAAGGTTATGTTGGGCTCTGAGCTAACAGCTGTTCATTAATATCCGCCAGGAAATTCATACACTTGGTGGTGTGTGTATGTGCGTGCACGCGCAATCCACGCATGACGTGCTTGTGTGCATGCGTGCACATGTGTGGGCGTGCATGTATGATTATTATAGCAGAATACCTACTGGCAGAAACAGAACATTGCTGTTGCGTGGAAACAGTGTGTCCCATGTCCAAAACTGTTACTTTTCTGAATTCAATAAAAAAATAGCTGATCTAAAAGCTAAACATAATGTTGCATCATGGATGCATGGACTCTGGATCTCAAGATAAAGAATGTGAAACCTGTTCTGAAGTGATTCTTTAACAATGAAGCTGCTTTAAAAGCTGCCATTTAGTAGTGCTCTCCATTTCAGTCTCACAGACACCTTAAATAGGTCAGCTTTGTGTGAATAGCTTAAAACGTTGAAGAAGTTAGAAGATGGCGTTTGTCTGCATTTCATTTTTTTGTAAGATTATGCATTTCGGTTATGCATTTTGGAATAATCTTTTAACATTTAACACAAATCTTCTCTTATAGCCTAGAGGTCTTATAGCACCAGAGTCCTTAAGTAGCTACAGTATAAGCAATAATATCTCAAAAATGTAATGACCTTTCTTTCTTCCTTTTTTTTCTTTTTTTGTATTCAGACAGCAATGAGTAAAACGCTCCCAAAACGTTTTTGTCTCGACTGTGACACATCATGAGGGACACAATCTGCATTCAAAGATTTTCCTATAAAGCTTTGGTCGGGAAAAAAACCCTGCGGAAATGACTAACCAAACAGGCAAATCGACCAATGACAACGTGTTTGAGACACGGTATCGTTACAGCACTTGTTCATGCCACTGTTACCATGCTCTCTGTTGCAGTTCAGCCATAATCTTAGTGTTACTAGGTGGACTCAAGTGCAGACTCAAACACAGAGGCAAGAATACATTAACAAATCTGAGGTTTATTGCCAACTAAGTGTACAACAACACCTGCCTTAAAGGCAAAAGCAGGCAAAAAGTCAAACGATCTGGCCAAAACTTGAGACCAATTAGTTTTTAGGCTGGCTGAGCAGACGAGGCGAGGTCCAGGGAAGCGGAGCAGGCAACAGGACAGGAATCAGACAGAAAAAAGCACATCATTACAAGGATCTGACTGCTGCTGCACACATCCCTGTGTCCAGTCACACACACACACACACACACACACACACACACACACACACACACACACACACACACACACACACACACACACACACACACACACACACACACACACACACACACACACACACACACACACACACACACACACACACACACACGGGATTTAAGGATACTACACTAGCATGTGAGCTTGATATAACACTTACTCTACAATCATTCTGAACAAGTCGACAAGCTCACAAAATGTTGCATTGTGAGCTCGTAGATCTGCTATTTTATTTTATTTTAGGGACGCCAGTTAGAAATGATGAATCCCTGTAGAGAAATCCAGAGATGTATTTTTCTCGTACACACTGCACACACACACACACACACACACACACACACACACACACACACACACACACACACACACACACACACACACACACACACACACACACACACACACAGAAGAAGACCTACAGTACATGGGCTGTGGCACCCAGGATCAGTTCCTTTTAAGGGTTCGGTATAGCCTTGCTCAAGGGCACCTCAGCAGCGCCCAGGAGGAGGTGAACCGGCACCTCTTGGCTGGCTACCCGTCCACATTCACTCCATTCTGTGGTCCCTGCTGGACTTGAACCAGCGACCCTCCGGTACCCAAGCCCGGTCCGTAGGGACCGGGCAGCTGCCCGCCCCATCAATCTTGCTGGAATTCCTCGGATCAGTAGACAAATGGGTGCAAATGAGCGGCCGTGGCCAAATGCCAAGCCCATTTGAAAAGCTTGCACGGTCCAGGAAAAAAGCCTGATGACGAGAGTGTCAATGTGAAAGAGTGGAACTATTGCTTTGTTGTTGCAGTGGTTCTCAACCTGTGGGCCAGGGTCCACTGGTGGGCCGCGAGGGTATTACAAGTGGGCCCCCAAAACACTTTTTTAAACAGTTTTCATTGTGATACCGATATAAATAGGAATACTGTGCTAGTTTCATTGATCCAAGCCGGAACACAATCGATTGATTGATCATTAAAATAAACATAATGAAAGGCTGCAGTGTTAAGTGGACAGATTAATGAGTATGGGTTGAGAACTGCTGATTTGTGAATATTTTGAAAAATACATTTCAGCACATCTTATTGGTAATGTAAGTGATATTTTCTTAAAGGTTAAAGCTTCTGGTAGTGATCGCTATAAAGTGCTTGTGTCTCCAGCTCTATCATAAACAGAAAATAAATTTTCACGTGGGTTGCCAATTTCTGTCAAACAGGAAAGAGTACCCAATTATCAGCTTATAGTGACCCAGTTCCAATTGTGTCTGCTCACTTCTTTATGTCATCAGTTCTTATTTCACTTGTTTATCCTGTATCCTGTATGAGTTCTCTCTCCTGATTGGATACAATTGGTATCCTATCCTGAAAATGCATTTTCTGTTGTTACCCGTTACTTCACAAATACTCAATGATTAAGAATATAGAGCTATTTAACACTTAGAAAGAAATATAATGTATTGCGCCTTTAACTACTGCAACAATTTGTGAAGCACTTGTACTTTTTATGATTGGTACTATTCGTTTTCTCGCTCCAACGCACAAATATAACAACATAAACACATGTTGAGGCACTTTTGTACTTTTAGATATATAGGCTCTCTATTCTGGCCATGTGATAATAGTAGGCTAGAAGCTGAAAATAGGCAATCTGGAATTGACTGTTTTCAGTGAAGAGATTTGGTCTATATAGACACATGGAGGGAGCCAGTTGCAGAACAATGGGGTCAATGAATTATAGGCTATAGGGTTTCACCAATGTTCAACCATACCTTCTATATTGGTCATATCATTGTAAAATGGCACCATTTCTGTTTGCTCACTCTGTGTCTCATTGGTGGGCTGTGGACAGTTAAAGAAATAAAAATATAATTGATGGGATTCCAAGCTAATACAGCCTTTCTCTTCCTGAAACGTTAGGTATGCTGAAATAGAAGCTATTGTTCATGCATCATGAATGAAATTATGTCACTGCCATCTTACAGCCTAATGAGCTTGAGTGAGGAGAGGACCACTTTGAAAATGAAAGTGCTCCATTAATTGGTTAAGCCCTATTTAAAAAGGGAAAATAGGGAAAACTTTTAAAACATTTTGAAACATTTTGATTTATGTTATATTTCCCTAAATAGGGATGCCACTAACCAGGTTGATAGTATTTATAAAGCAAATTCTGCTATTTCTATTTTTCACATTTGGCTACAGCTGACATGACCCACAAGTATCTGTATAGCGCACCTTCGACACTGGACATCACATTGTGATGTGTGCATCTTGGTTCACAAGCTAAACACATGCTCTAGTAACTCACTATATCTAACAAGCATACCATCTCTGTCAGGTGGAAACCTTATACTGGTACAGTATGTCCAAAACTGTTACTTTTCAGGATTCAAATTTAAAAGTATCAGATAGTAGCAGATCTTAGTTAGTGGCCCGTTTCGAGCTTGCGGATCTGCTGCTTTTGTGATATGATCAAGTGCAAGGGCATTCATTTCTGGTCGACAACAGCGATAATATACATTGAAAGCGCCAGCACAGTGGTGGTGTGGCCATTCAGTTAAGGCAGTGTGTTGGGGGTACAAAATACAAATGGCTGCAGAATGTTGTGCAGAAGACTAAAATACTATTTTGTTGCTGTCAGGCAGAAAAAACAACGGAAACATCTGGACGAATTTGTGCATGTTCCCAAAAAAACTGCCTGGTCGTTTGTTGCAAATACATTTTCATTACAGATATTCAAAATGCTTTTGTGCAATAAAAAACACCCATGATTCACCCGTACAAAAACTCACTTCAGTGAGTACAAAAATAGAAGAAACCACAACCAATTATGTAGTGCTATGGTCCACTTGTTACAAATATGGTAATAATAATAATATCCACTTTTGGTTGGTGGTTATAGGCACTTTATTATCAGTTTAATTTATCAGTCATGACAGCATTAGCATAAGTATGATGATTATGAATGCTAACAATATGCTGTGGTCTAATAAACACCAGTAGCATGATGTAGGCTATTTTCCTAAATATGTTACCTTATTATCGAATGCTGATGTACCTCAGACTGTTAGCCGTGTTGTTTACTGCTTATTGTTTATTGCAGCCATTATTTATTGTTTGCACTTGAACTGTGTTCTGTAAATTATTACATTGTGGTTTTAATTTTATTGTTTTAACCGGAATGATTTATCTGACCATTTCCCCTCTAGCTCAAGATACCTTGCTTTTTGCAGTTGTTTAAGAATATGTGTTTAGTGTTTACAGTATCTTGCTTTGTGTGGTTAAATAAAAGTTAAAATCAAAGCATGTGACAGTTTGAGGCACATAAATGATACATTGTGACCACTTGGCTATTTTAAGTTCCCCCGGAATAGGGATGCTATGATGCTCCATGTGTATAAACCCAAGCTTATTGTACTGTATATGACACAGTGGCTACGTTTACATGAGCAGTTAAATCCCCTTTTCATTCCGAATAGAAGTTCAATCCTATTAAACGTTATGTAAACACCTACAAAAACTTACATCCGAATGAAAACGCTCGATGCGATCTAAAAACCATTCCGATGTCACTGGCCGGATTACTCCGATTTTCAATGCGATTGAAAGAAATTTGACTCATGTATACACTGCTTCGGATGTAAATTCATTCTGGTCTTTCTGAGCATGCTCCAAGGCGCTCTATATCCAAGGCGCGCCGTCGGCGCCGAGGAGTTTGCACATAGAGCGCGTTATTTCGTTCCTTTTTTCAGATCCGTAATCCACAAAAAAAACGTGGAGCGCAGCAGATGAGATACCCCTGATCTGTGTGTGTGTGTGTGTGTGTGTGTGTGTGTGTGTGTTCAACGGTCTCTCTCTCTCTCTCTCTCTCAAAAATAACGAGCGACCCGATACAATAATAATCATCAGTGTTGCGTTGCGTGCCCTGGCCGTGCTGTAGCCTAGATACAAAGTATAGTAGTAGGCCTACAAATAAAAACGAGATGATCAACTTCCCAGCGGAGAAGCGGAGCCGCAGCGGGTGGGGAAAAAAAGACGGCGTAGTTTCACGTGAATTAACATGCATCATGTCTTCTATCACTTCTCCATATAAACACTCATTCGGAATGACCATTTCCCATGTAAACTCGCGGCAAAAAACATTACATCGGATGTATTTTATTCGGAAGTATTTATTCGGAATGATCACCCTTCATGTAAACGTAGCCAGTGTACGTACTGTAGCTAAATCCCCCTGCATTATTTATAATAAGTGTATGCAAGTTGGGTTCAGTCTCTGTACATGTTATTATGACCTCATGGGTGTTTTCCTTTTGCTTAACCATTTTAATGAACCCCAGCATCCATATTCTTGGGGGAACATTAGCAAAAAAAATAACTCATCTGCAAGCTCACAATGTGTTGCAAAACGACACAGATCGGCTATTTTTGAGATTTGGTGTAGGCAGAAAAAGTGGCTAAGGTCTAAGTTGTAACTCAAGTCCAGTTCTCTAAGACAAATGCTATAACTGCTTATTATACACGGTGTCACAGTCACAGACTGCAAAAGCATCATGGTCTGATGCTGCTGCTGATTGGTTCATTATAAAGTGCAACGTCCCATGAACTGTGACGGGGAGCTGCTCTTAAGACTGAAAAGAATAATTGTGCCAAAAAATTTGAAAAGTGAAGCAATTATTCTCTCAACTGAAGAGGGTCCGGAGTCTGCACGCCTCTCTGCTCATGTAGGTGTTTTCTAATCTAACACTGATATACATATCAAACCCAGCCAGGGAGGGTTTTTCAGTGGTTTTGTGTTATTGTCAATTTGAGAAAAAGAATTGAAGACAGAGGGGTCTTTTGAGTTCATTATTCTGGTAAATTAAAGCACAGCCTTCAATTTGGTTTATTGATACTGGGCTGGCCTGCATGTGGCTTTGGAGGCTCACTCCAACAGAAGGCTATTAGTCCTTACAGGTATGAATGGCAACCGTAACAAAATGGTGTCGTAGTTCTTCTTTTATTGCAAAAGTTGTAGCTGCTTTACGGACACTGGTCCCCAACAAAAGGAGAAACAGTTTTACAATTTTAACACTATTGTGTATATACGTTGGCTGTGAAAAACGAAACAAAACAAAAGAATCTTGAAGATTAAAAATGAAATCTTCTCCTATGGTGGGTGTCTGCATGGCACAACACTTTTAGGCTGGACTAGCAGAACGAGAACACAGCAACTGCAAGAAAAGGATACAAATGTGAAGAATGCGTCGAACCTCACAGTACTCAAGAAAACTGGTTTCTCTTGTCCGGCTTGTGAAGTAAAAACATTCAAACGCACTCTAGTCTTACAGTTCTCTATTGGCTGAGAAAAGTAGAATGAGGGCTGGTGACGTAGACGCTTTCTTATGCCCCCAGGGCATAGCGTCTGACGTCACAGCTCTTAAACCCAATTGAGCCCTGTGTGATTTCATAAATGTACATAAAAGTACTGCAGCTCGTTTTGCCAGTAGGAAACCTCCCATAAGCAAAATATTTCGTGACTGCTCACTTAAAATAACCATGCTTTAGTGTAGTGGATACATTCACATAAATGAAGCCACTGTAAAAATCGATTTGGTAAATGATATGGTATCATAATGAAGGATTTCATTAGGTTATTTTTAATTTCAAAAAATGTCACAGGCAATTGTTTGATATACAGTAGGCAAGATCTCTTCTTCTTCATCGTGGCTGAGCTCTTTCTGCTCTTTCACTGCACGTGTTCTTTCCACTCCATTATCTCTGCAGTTGTAGCTGGCATTGAGCCAGATTTGTATTTGAATTGATACCCCTCCAGGGCCAGGCAATATAGTTTCACAACATATTGTGAAGGACATTATACTGTAGCTATATTGCTCAGAGAATCAATGTTCATGAAAATCTTACAAGGGAAGAATATTCAAATATTCATGACATAAGTTTGTCTTCAAAAATACTATATTCATGGAATCACTTACTCAGTTCAAGCTTAAATGCTACCTAGGTGACACACAGTGTGAGATTAAAATGGTGCAATCTGCAACGAGGTCTCGCTTCCTGAAGAATTAATGCCCTGGTATTATAATTTATGAACACAAAGCATTTTTTGTGATGTGCTTTTAGCCTGACTCTTGTACCATTAAAATGCAAATTAGCTTCCAGTCAGAGTCCATTTTGCTAATCAAAGTAAATGTAATCAAGATCATTTGTACTCGCACTTGATCTTCATAAAAGCAATCAGATGAATCTGAACTTAGAGAAATGGAACATGAAATGGAATTATTCTAAGATCTCAAAACGCTCTTTTAATCTCCAAGCACCAATGCTCTCTGTTGAAAATGATTGCTTAAAAGATTACGATTTCTTATATCCATACCCATTAACGCTTAGGCCGCCAGCATTAATGATAAATTGTGATATAATTCACGCCAGCATTTTTCCCTGTTCAGCTCGTATTTTGAAGAGCCAAAAATCCAGACCGGATGTTATGTTGGGGTGTGTGACGATGTTTTAGCAGCCCCGGTCGGTAAACAGGGAGTGATGATGCATCATGGAGGCTGGAAGGCATCACAGCGTCGGCTCTGGGCCGTGGAATAAACCTTGTTTTGACCAAAAATGCCATCTGGGACAACTTGGTCGGGGGGGTAGGACCAAGGGATTTGGGATTTGTTTATAAACATTTTGGTATTTGTTTATAAACATTTGTGATTTGTTTATAAACATTTGTGATTTATTTATAAACATTTTGGGATTTGTTTATAAACATTTGGGATTTGTTTACAAACATTTGGGATTTGTTTATAAACATTTGGGATTTGTAAGTCTCATGGGGGGGGTAGGACCACTACCAGTTTACCTGTAGTAAGTCTCATGGTCGGGGGGGTAGGACCAAGGGATTTGGGATTTGTTTATAAACATTTTGGTATTTGTTTATAAACATTTGTGATTTGTTTATAAACATTTGTGATTTGTTTATAAACATTTGTGATTTGTTTATAAACATTTGTGATTTGTTTATAAACATTTTGGGCTCTGTATAATATGTTGCCTAGGGCCTCAAAAGGCCTAGAACCGGCACTGGGGACAAGGAATAGGAGATACAGGCGATTAAAGATAGAATGGGTGTTTATGGGCACGGCGATCAAGATGGTGCGATCCAGTGTTATTGACAACAACAGCTAGCAACCCGATGCTAACGTGAGTAGCATTGTGACTTGATCAATCAAAAGCACTATAAAATGCCGTAGATCTACGGCATGGCGTTAAGCGTAACATTTATTAATTGCTTTTAATTGACGTAGATCTACACCAATGGCCGATTTAGGCATTTAGCAGATGCTTTCCTTCAGAGTGACCTTAAAAAGTGCAAGATCAGAGTAAATGACATGGACCCTTAAGTCAGCAAACAAAAGGGGAAATGGTGCAAAGAAAGCAATTAGACACAAAGTAACTAGGACCAAGGAGACATCAATGTCCAATCATGCACATACTGCAGCTGCCACTGTGTGGACCTAACACTGTCACTGTGGTACTTTATGCTTAAAGGGGCATGACGCCCCAGGTTGATTTTGTAGTTTGTTTTCCGGTGTATGAATGTGCGTGTGAATAGGTGAATTGATGCACAATTTATGTAAAGCGCCTTGGATAAAGGCGCTATATAAATGCACCATTTACCATTAATCCCTTTAACTAATGTACATTTAAGCTACATGTGGAGCCACTGGCGTTCTAGCCTGTATGTACAGAGATAAGTCCCCCCTGTTTGTTTGTTTATACTTTGTTTATTTTATTTATAGTTTGTTTACTTTTGTGTTTATGTTTTATGTGTTCTGCCCTATGGACCCCCCTGTGAGTGTCTTGAATAAAGTTTGAATTGAAATTGAATTGAATTGAATTGAATACACACTACAGTATACTGCTGGTCTTATGCTATGTGGATACGTATAGCATACTGTATATTGTTTGTTTTGTTCTTTTGACATGCTTATTTAATGTTAGATTAATGCTCTCCCACTCACTGTAGCCACCCTCTTTTTTTTCTTTTCTTCACCCTTTCTGGAAAACAACAAAATGGACCTTACGCAAACATGATTAAAAAACAGCTACTTTCTTTATACACCAGTGATGTGACAATAAAGCAGATTAGTATCTGAACTAGGGGTGTCCAACAGACAACCGTTAGCCGTTTATTAATTTGTTTACCGACAACACTAACGGCTAATGGTTTACCGATAAAAAAATATATATTTTATTTTGAAGCGCCGAGAGCGGGCACCGCGGCCAAAGCACCAAGCACACACACACACCCCCTCTTTCCACCTTTACTGTCAGTGCAACCACGCATGTGCCGTGACTTACTTCCCCCAAAACAAAAACACCAAAGCAACTGCATGTAGTACTATAGTGGACTGTGGAAGCAAGAGGGAAAAAGAAAAAAAGACGAAAACACACACAGCATTGCGCGCCCGCAGATCTGCCCTTCATGCAACGAACGTTGGTTCCTTAAACGGCAGATCTGTCGTTTTATGGATCATAGAACGAACGTACCGGTATGCTGTTAGCTTGTTGCTAACAGCAACCCCCCCCCCTAACAGCAAACAGCAACAGCTAACAGCAACACCCCCCCCCCCCCCCCTCTCTCTCTGATGTTCTCTCTCTCTCGCTCGCGCGCGTTAGAGAGACGCTCTCTCTAACACGTCTTTCTGTCTTTTTCTCTCTCTCTCTCTAATCCTTCCTGATCGGTCCGCGATACATATGTGCGGATAGAAGACTGTAGCCTACGCACTAGTGCACTGATTGACAGCAGGCCGCGTGTAAACGGTGTATTTGTCTATTTTTTATGCGCAAAACAGCGCTTTTTTTTCTTAACGGCTAACGGTTAATTAGCCGGCAAGTCCTGGCGGTAACCGGTTAATACAATCTTTCCTTTTGGTCATCCCTAATCTGAACAACACGCTATGAAAATAACAGCATTTGTGGTCAAGCAAACCATTTACTGCATGTCTAAAACAACAAGTAAACAACATCCACATGAATAAGAAAGGTGGTGGTGGTGGTGGGGGATACACACGTGACAACAAGTATACAACAACAACAACAACAAGAGAAGTGCTAGAGGGCGAGGTCTGAAGAGGTGAGTTTTCAGTCTGCTGCACAAAATGTATTTGGAAAGTGAGTTTACAGTCCTGAGGGGATCGAGTCTAGCACGGTGGCTCCCAAACCTTTTAGCCAGGGGGATCGAGTCTAGCACGGTGGCTCCCAAACCTTTTAGTCAGGGGATCGAGTCTAGCACGGTGGCTCCCAAACCTTTTAGCCAGGGGGATCGAGTCTAGCACGGTGGATCCCAAACCTTTTAGCCAGGGGATCGAGTCTAGCACGGTGGCTCCCAAACCTTTTAGCCAGGGGATCGAGTCTAGCACGGTGGTTCCCAAACCTTTTAGCCAGGGGATCGAGTCTAGCACGGTGGCTCCCAAACCTTTTAGTCAGGGGATCGAGTCTAGCACGGTGGTTCCCAAACCTTTTAGCCAGGGGATAGAGTCTAGCACGGTGGCTCCCAAACCTTTTAGTCAGGGGATCGAGTCTAGCACGGTGGTTCCCAAACCTTTTAGTCAGGGGATCGAGTCTAGCACGGTGGTTCCCAAACCTTTTAGTCAGGGGATCGAGTCTAGCACGGTGGCTCCCAAACCTTTTAGCCAGGGGATCGAGTCTAGCACGGTGGTTCCCAAACCTTTTAGCCAGGGGATAGAGTCTAGCACGGTGGCTCCCAAACCTTTTAGCCAGGGGATCGAGTCTAGCACGGTGGTTCCCAAACTTTGTAAAAAATGTATTTTGGCCCTAACCATATACTTTAAACAATAGTAGTACTTCATCAATTCTTGATATATCTGTATCGGTAATTATGCAGCAGACGTGTCCCAATTCTTTATCGCTTTCAACCTATTTTGAACAGGTTCAATAGCTTTCCAACATTTTCAAGGGCTTTGAATAGTGGTTAAATGTTTAAGTGGTTAAAACACTCAGGTCATTGGCACATTATAGACACGCCAAAGCTGAAGTCGTTCTGTGCTGTGAGTCACTTACCCGTTTCCTGTCAATCTCCACTGTATTAAATATAAATTTATATAAATTCTTAAAAGAAACAGCTCTAGGGCGAGAAAGAAGCGAGGAACAGAAATATAATTATTTACACAGACCACCGAGATGACTTTTAACAAGTTAGGATTGGAGATGTCTCCATTTAGATAACGCAGATGGAGCTCTTATTGGCATCTTGGCGAGATGATGTCTTGTGAAGACCTGGGATGAGAGAACATATGTTTTATCTGACTAAAGCGCTGGTGTGTTGCTGCTCTGAAGGCGGAAATAGAACTGACTGGACCTGTGCATGACCCGACCCCCACACACACCCATAGAACTGACTGGACCTGTGCATGACCCGACCCCCACACACACCCATAGAACTGACTGGACCTGTGCATGACCCGACCCCCCCCCACACACACCCATAGAACTGACTGGACCTGTGCATGACCCGACCCCCACACACACACACACCCATAGAACTGACTGGACCTGTGCGCCTTTGTTTTCCTCATATGAAAAAGGAGACACACATAAACGCACAGGCAGACTGCACAGTGCACACACGTGCCCGCACGCACACGTACGCACGCACGCAGACCACATACATATTCAATTCATCAAGATACTGTATACTGTTTAAAGACAATACTATGCAATGAATTGTCAATACTAGGAGCAAAAATAGCTGATCTACTGTATATCACCGTACATGAGCTTGTAGATCAGCTATTTTTGAAAATGTTTGAAAGTGAAACTGGGTGTGTGTGTGTGTGTCTGTGGGATGTATCAATATTAAACCAACGAAACAAGAGGTGGCGATAAAATACTATGTTGGCTCCATTGGAACACAAGTTATTTTCCTTCTTTTTCTTGATAGCGGTGGGACATAGGCTACAGTACAATATTTCAACCGATGTTAACAATATAGTACACTAGTAAACCTGTGCACACAGCACACTGTATACACAGCACACACACACACACACACACACACACACACACACACATCTCCAATGTGTCATCTCCAGAGCATCACAGCTCCCTGCAGAGGTGTCAGAGATCCTCTCTGACTGCACCCTTTTCTCCTTGAGTGCACAGTAACCAGGAGGCTATACAGTATGCCTGCAGAGACACCCACAAACTACCCATAATAATACTGATCTGAGGTCTGCGTTAAGGCACACTGGAAATCCATCAAAAAGTACTTTGAATGCTCATTCATTTTTAGAGATTATATGGCTGCTGAGTTTACTTTGAACGAAAGTTTGATTAAACTGAGTTTCAGTTTAGCAGTGTTCCACTCGAGTTTCGTTTCTGTTAACTCTAAAGAGTTAGGCAGAATATGTGATTCTATTCAGTGTTTTTAATAGCTTGACTTGAAAGCTCAATAACGGTCAAGATGCATTTGATTTATGTTTACATTTCCACATGGATACCGGCTGTCCAATCATCAGACAGACATGGCATGAACAGATTAAACAGTCTGTACTCTTACACAGTGTGCGTGCATGCTCAGGACACAAAACTATACAAAGCTGGACTTGTGTTAAAACAAAAGTAATTAGGGGGAAAAGCATCCATTCCATATGGATGCTAATTGTTGCTAGCCTGCTTTTGGCACAAGATGTGTGTCTCTGGTGGGACATAGGCTACAGTACAATGTTTCAACCCGATGTTAACCCTCAGGTGGTTGGAAATCTGCAGAACTGGCACCAGCCTAATTCAAGCACACTGCATGTCTGGAACAATTTTTCATGCATAATCATCCAATTGAGAGATTCTAATTGATAGAAATGTACTGTGCTCGACCAGCAGAGTTCAGTGTGGCAGACATTTTTTTTGGACAAAAGAGCAGAGTATGCCTAGTCGAGTCCCTTAATTGACTGTAATTAAATTAATTGCGACGGAAGGTCGCTCTTAGTATGCAAACGTGCAGTAACGTTAAAGCAAGAAATGTCGCATCACGATTTATCTTATTGTCTCCACCAGGCCGAAGGCATGGGGAGAGAATATGTTTTGCACTCCGTCCGTCCGTGTGTCCGTCCGTCCGTGTGTCCGTGTGTCCGGACACACGTTGCTCAAAAAGCAACCTGATAGGACACAGGCAACAGCAACTCAAATGGAATGTTTTTCTATGGGTCACGACTCGAGTAAAAATATATTTTTTGGGAACCAGTGATGTATAGGATTATGTATCAGGGTCTTACTCTTAACACCTTTTCATCAGAACCACAAACATGTATCACATGAATAAATCTAGATTAGATATTCCCAATTGAGCTTCATGAGTTATGTTGTTTACACAGAAGGCAGTAAATAACTTCACTTTGTTTTAGTTGAGCCTCGCTGGCTTCAGTGCAGCACTGGTTCACAGGGGTGAGATGAGGTGATGTAGCCTCATGGTAGCTATCTAGTAGCTACACAGCCGGTGGTTACATGCTACCTATATCATGTTCACATGGCAGTTTTACAAACATTTTAGTAAATTAAAATTAAAATACCAACTAGGCGTTTATAAAAATCAGACCCATGGCGGTGCAACTACACTTTTATTGTCGTAGTTACGTGTGTGTGTGTGTGTGTGTGTGTGTGTGTGTGTCTGTGTGTGCACCCCAATCAGGAGGTTCACACGGCCACGCCTCCCAACAGTGCCACCCCAGGTCACCCAGGGCACTTCCGTACTGAAACATACACACACACACACACACACACACACACACACACACACACACTTGTTAGTTGGAGCGGTTAGGCACCGCTCAAAAATAAGTAACCGAAATGTTTGTGAAATCATAGAGAAACTATGATTGCTGTTCCTCCTGGCGAAACTGTCAGGTAAAAAGTAAGCAACTATGGTTATTTTATGTACTGTATATGAGGGGAATGTGCTCCCCTACAGTCTATACTACAGTACAAGGCAGAACAACTAAACTGTGAGGAAAAAGAAGGAAAAGAAAATACCTAAAGAAAACAATTTGGCATTGGAATCGGAATAGTAACCCCATTAATATTTCACAGTAGGTTTTTAAATGAGAATAACCTAACGTTCGACGGCTGTGGTGATTAATTCCTAGCTTTGTTTCCAACCCTCGCTGTGTGCTGGCATTCCAGAAACCTGCAGGCGATTCTACGCTGGTCACCATTAGACATACATTAGTAATGATAATTCGCAATAGTCAGCCAGACCTCTGGGGGTGGCTGGCATTATGTGTGTTTACCATATGCCTACTTTCTTAATGTTTGGCAGTGGTGGAAAGTAACTAAATACATTTAGAACTGCACTTACTGTAGTCTGTACGTGTAAGGTACTTGTGTAGTTCCATTACTTCACTTTCAATCAGTTATACTGTCATGCAAAGCCAAACAAAGCCAGTAACTACAGTACAGGGGGAAGAATTACCAATAATGGGTTTAAAGTGTTTCAACTGGTCAGCCAAATGAGATATCGGCAAATAAGTGATATTACACTAATTGTAATTATGTTCTTGAGGTAAATGTTTATCCTCCAAAATCACGAGGATAATTTGACCTTTGGGATACACAAATAGGTCGGTGTATCCAAAAATGTAGTTACTGCACTTTGGCTTTGTAGGGCAGTATACTTCTGTACATTTCATAGGGCCATAATTGTATTTTTAGTTTACACAATTAATTTAGTTTACAGTAGCCTATGTGAGCTGTTTTGTGGAAGAAACAAAAAACACTCCTGATTATGGCTTAGGAACAAATAATACTAATAACTAGCATCTACACCTTGCATCTATGTGGCAGTGCAATCCGAGTAACACACACACACACACACACACACACACACACACACACACACACACACACACACACACACACACACACACACACACACACACACACACACACACACACACACACACACACACACACACACTTTATCTTGGCCCACTGACTGTGTGTTTTCTGTGCTGGGTGGGACACACCAACAGTCAGACACACCAACAGTCAGACACCCTCCCCAAACACGGCTAACCTAACCCTAACCTCACAGGAAGCCACAGGTGATTTTTAACCAGCAGCACTGATTAGTTTTAACCTGCCACGCATGTCGGGAGCCACGGGTGATTTGTAACCCGCAGCATGGGTGATTTGTACCCGTAGCACGAGTTTGTCTGACTAATGACTGTACTATTGGTATGTCTAACCAACCTATGCACCACCCTTTGGAGAAGCTAAAAGGGCGCATGCACGCAGTCACTCACTCAATCACACCGACTCTGGAGGGGGTTGTCAGTCAGCAGGATCACCACTCGGTGATGTTAATCGGGGGAATGTTAATCCGTGTAGTGAACGTTTTGTTGACTGCAATGGCTCTCAGATGGAACCAAATGGACCTGTGTCACTGTCGGAGTATCGAGTGTGGTGTCGAGTGTGTCGCACATATAGTTGGTTATATATAATCGAAACCATCACCCTAACCCTAACCTCCCACGGGGCAGCACACCTAAACCTAACCTTAACCCATGTCTAACCAATGACTAGTCTAAACTAAGTATGCACCCCATATGATGACATTGCGTAGTGTACTGAAATGTGCCTGAATAATTAACTGTACAATATGGAAATACATTGAGGGCAGGGGAAATAATCAAACCAAAGCAGTGAGAGATAGTCTGTGGCTAGTTAGGAGAGTGCTGGGCAGGCCGGCCATAGCGGCGTGGCCTTCCTGGTTCTGGTAGTGGGATAAACACTGTAATGTTATACACTATACTGTAGAAACATGAGTCATGACAGGTGGAAGACGTGATGGATAAGAGTTTCTAAAAGTTCTGCACTATAAGGCATGCTTCTTTTGAAAAAATAATCATGCTTAGTGAAAAGTAAGGGAAGTCAAAGTCACGCTGTCAAACATTGTATGCATACCCAATGTACTGTACACAGCAGTGACAATTACAGAGGGCACAAAAATGATAGAACACATCAATATAAGGTAGCGGCAAACGCAGCTCTGATTTGAAAGAACTGAGTTTTCTGGGAGTTTGTTCCAGATATGTGGTGCATTTAGTTCCGATTCTATAATCTAGTCTAGGGACATAAATCAGACTATTGCCTCAGATGACCTGGTTCATGACCCTAATAACCGGGGAGCCACAGCCCCAAAAGCTCAACGATTAAGGATTAAATTGTGATGTCATGACATACTTTTTATTTGTGTTTTTTCTATTCTCTTGGTCATTAAGGTCCACAGAATGAGAAGTCTGCTCTGCCAGAAATATTGCGAAAATAAGTTATGGCCATTTTTGTATACCCCAACATAGACCAATATAAGGAAAAATGTCATCATACTTTAAGTAGCATGTGACATGTGTCATGATTCTGAATCCATTCCAAGCATTAGTTTGTCATGAAAAACACTATTTTAATCAATGACATAGGAGCCAGTGTATCTCAGAACTGGTCTGGAGCGATATCCACTTTCCTTGTCTTTTTAAGGACTTGAACAGCAGCATTCTGATACAACTGCAGGCACTACTAAAGATGAATGCATGGACAAGTCTTTTCAAAGTCCTTCAATCCTTGATATATATTCCTCAGGTGATAGTAGGCTCAACTTTGTAATTGTGTAAATGTGGCAGTTACTATTCAGGTCTGAGTCCATAACTGCACTGTGCATACAATTCTGGTCTCAAGTGGCTGAAAAACACTAAGATTTTAATGATATAGACAAATAAAGGTAACTTCTGCACTCACAAGCAAAGTTTAAAAGTCTTCATTAGCCGCATGCAGCATAAATGACAGGTGCGTGTCAGCCACCGTCAGTGTTTCTGAAATGCCGAAACACGCGCCATTGCGTTGCTGATATGGCCAATTAAATACTTTTTTTAAGTCGAGTGTCGATGTTATAACCTTTGTGGTCTTGTTGTCAAGAATCTGCAGCCAGTTTGACCTCAGGTTCTTGGAGTTGAGTGTGCCAATCCTTTGAGATGCAGTTTCTGGTAAGTTCTCCTTATAACTTAAACTATGCTATTTTAGACCCACTGATCCAAGCTGGAACACAATTGATTGACAGCTTATTAAAAATAAACATTCTCTGAAAATGCACAATACAGTATGTGTGTACCCTGCTGGCTCAAACTCATTCTTCTTCTTCATGAGTGAATTGTCAGATCAGATGAATAAGAATCACACGATCAAAATGAACTTCATTGTCATATCACACGATTACAGGTGTAAAGGTGCAGCTCCCCACATTTGCATTCTCAAGGTAGTTAGACTAGAGAATGTAAGAATAGAGAAGAAAAGAACAAGGAACAAGTCAAACGACAATAAGTCAAACCAAATATAGAGGAAGTTCAATATAAATATGGCACATAGATAAAAATAGCAATAGATGAAATAGCAATACAGAAGGCTGAAATGACTCTTGCACAGGAGGAATCCAGCATACTGTATATAAACACCAGGACTCGGCGTATACAATCATAGAAAGCCTGCAGTTTCTATTAGCTTGGATTCCCCATCGATGATGCCACTGGAAGACAGCTTTCTAAACTACCCACAGCCCTATTATGAGACACAGACAGAGTAGATTTTTAGTTTTGCTATTTAATCATGAATATTATATTAGTGAGGACCAATTGTATGAAGATAGGTTGAAAAGTGGTGAAATTACAGTTTGTGAGTTGTCCGTGATGGTCCACTCAGCCTGCGCCACACATCACTTCTCGTATGGGGTTCAAGTGGTTAAAAGAACAATTCTATTAAATGGGGGTCCTCCACATCCTAATGGATATCAAACGGGAGGGCCTAAACAAGATGTGAACCATTGCTGTATAATAGCACCAAGTGTGTGTGTGTGTGTGTGTGTGTGTGTGTGTGTTATCAAATGTAATAGATGGACAGTGGACATGTTGCAGACGTTGCCACGATAGCAACGTGTGCTCATCTTCCTCGGTCCATCGTGACTCATTATCCCTCGCAGGGTGGGCCATTAAGAAGCCGCAGGCGAGTCTGGCATCTCTGTCACTCTCGTTTACTCTATCCCTCTCACACACACACACACACACACACACACACACACACACACACGTCTGTTATTCTCTCCCGTCTCTTAGTCTGTCTGTCTTGTACGGTATAAGTGTCTGCAGCAGAGTGACTGGATGGACGCCGCTGGCAGACGCCATGCGGCGTAATCACACCGCCAACCGTCAGCCACAACACATCAGCTGGGGGAAGTTAGTAGCCTGGTCTGTATAGTGCTGCTGAAACTTCAGACTGAGAAAGCCCACGAATAAAATTGCATAAACTTATCGACCGCCCCTCCCCCTCAGGCGCAGAAAAAGAGTGCCGTTTACGGCATCAATACTGCTACCCACCGAGCAGCACAGACAGACTTTTGTTTATTAGGTTGTTTATTTAGATGGATCTTTAATAAACTAATGGATCACCAATAGCTGACGCCTATAAACGGGGTCCAAGAAAGATAGATGGATTGCACATTATGAATGACTCTTTAGTTCTTGATGAGAACTGGCAGGTGCTTTCTTGACAGGGTGAGAAAGGGTGGCATGTCAATCTCTCTCCTCCCCCCAGGCGCAGGAAAACGGCAGTGCTTATACAGCATCAATACTGCAACCCTGTGACCCCCTCCCCCCATACAGACTATCTTGGATAGATAGATAGAGTTCAAATTATAAATTACTCTTAGTTCTTTCTAACTGAGAACTTTTAGACAGCGGGTGAGGGTGAGAGAGGGTGACATGTCAATCTGAGTGTAAAACTCCACAATCCCAAGGTAACTCTGAAGACTGTGGCTGCAACACATACTGCTGAATGTGTCTACTCATCGTATAAGCTTGTTCCAAGATATAGACCACAATATGACCGTTGTACAGTAGCCTCTGCAATTGAAAAGTAAGCTGTCCGTGCACACACACACACACACATCTTTCCTAGTTGCAGCAGACAATGAATATGAAACAAAGTCATCTCCGCCCTGCAGCCATGTGACAAACCTGACCTGCACACCCACAACACATCATTATCTTCCATTTGGGAGTAATGAGCCTGTGGGTATGGCAGCATCTCCCCGGAGCGGACCACACACACTACAGCGGTCCCTTCTCAAGGTAGGGATGGGAACAAAAACACTAGCTCTATGCTTAGGAATTCATGCCAGCTGAGGTGAATTCCTCTAATGAACGCGTCGTTAAAATAAGCCAACCTAATGAAGGGCTGATGATTGTGGTCATGCCTCGACAAAACTGTAAAGCCGACCTTCGCAAGAGCATGGGGACACCGTCTGAACCAAGTCGTCTGGAGAAGGTAGTAAGGAAGCGGCCCAATTTCTTTACAATATGGCTGATGAATATGGCTGTGCATAGCAGAAAACATGGATAAAATGAACTATAGGGGCCCGGGGATATAAAACATAGATGCATGTCCCCCCCCCCCCATCCCCCAGCAAATGTTTTTATTTTCTAGATTTTTACCCATGTTTTTGTAATCCGTTTTTCACCTGGTGCCAATTGCCTAAGCCTAAACTGTAATCCTGGGTGCTACTCTCCCTCTGCCAACCTGGAGAGAGCCCTGAACTGAGCTCATGCTTCCTTCCATGCATGAGGAGTGAGCAGGCCATTTCTTATCACCTGACAGGGGAGAGTTTCCCCAGTAGGACGCAGCGTGTGGAAGGAACACGTTATTCCAACCAGTTCCTTTCCCCTCCATCAGGCTGACCAAGGGGAGGCAGTATAGAGACCAGGATTTCTGCATGTTTTTTATGAGGGTACCTACCCTATAGGGGACACTACACGGGGAGAACATGCAAACTCAACTAATCTAACCCTGTCTGCATGTAATGGAAAGTAAACCAAAGTCTTAATTGACCATGGATGCGGAGGCTATGGCGATTATTGGTTTTTGCACTACGGAAAGAAATACTAAAACCGTAACCTTGACACCTCTTTGTACTAAAAAGAAATGTGTACAAAATAGATTGCTGAGATAAGGGAGTACAATAGGAGCACTGCTTTTCAACCAAAAAAAGAAATAATGTTGTAGCCTTCATCACACCTTGACACAGAGGATACAGGTCCAAGATGAAACTAGGTGCAACATGACTTTAATTAGAACCCTTTCATGGATGTGCTACAGCATATATTGAAACATCAACAAACAATTAGTCAAATAACAAAAAGGACAAAAATGTAATGTAGGCTGAAAGTCCAATATAAATAAGATGCAAGGTTAAAAACAGCAAATTGAAATGAGGCAGAAATGTTTCTTGTGCAGGAAGAAAACATATGGAGCCAGCTGGTATAAAATCATGGTTTCGTGCATGTGCATGGCTGAAGTGGCGTGGTTTTAAAAAAGCAGACAGTGTGCGGATGTCATGTACACATAAGAGATGTGTCTGAGGCAATAGTCCATTTTCAATAGTTGAATAGTATTAGTATGATGTTATCTATGACATCATATGAATGATGTCAGTCGCCTGCAAGTTTCAGCCCAACTCAACCCCAAAAACGATGACTTCCAGGTACATAGTATACGGCAGTGTGCACAAGACATGTGGCACTGATCAGTCCAGTGATTTGTGGCACACACTTATGGTAGTCCATAGTATCCGATGATCTCACACACACACATACACACACACACACAATAAATGTTTTGCAGTAAGTTCCATCACGTGTACACAGGCGTGGCCTACAGTGATGTGAAGAGCGATCGTCTGGTTTGAATAGATCTCAATCACACGTAATCCAAACGTCATACAGACCTAGGAGTAAGGGTGATGGGTCGAAACTGAACAAATACCTCTTTTGGAATGGCATGTTTTCAATATCCGTATACCGGGTCAGCCTGCGTGGAACCTGCTGCTGAATGCTCATGAATTTGAGTGACTAGTCTCCCATTGTTCCACTCAGTAGCTGTTCCCGTCCACCTACTCCCCAAGGGTATCACTGCTCTGTCTCACTGCCTGGCCTGCTACCACCAGAGCACACGTTCAAAGAAAGCATGGCAAGCTGGACAATGAACGGATGAGCGAGGATCGATTGGAACAGACTCCTGAACGAGAGAGAGAGAGAGCAGCAAGCTATACACTCACTGGACGAGAATAAAACTGAACCTCTCTGTTGAACTACAAGACAGGACTACTGCCTCTCAAAAAGAATACTTTATGACAGTGCATAATGTATGTGCGTACAGTAGTTGCCTACATAAAAAAAACATACACATTTTGCATTTTCAGAATACCTTTATAAAGCCTGGGAGGAGCAGGGTGACTTATAGATAATATACATATTTATATACATATAAAAAGAGTTTATCTATAAGTCACCCTTGTGTGTGTGTGTATGTACAGTAGCATATATATATATATATATATATATATATATATATATATGTATGTGTGTGTGTGTGTGTGTGTGTGTGTGTGTGTGTGTGTGTGTGTGTGTGTGTGTGTGTGTGTGTGTGTGTGTGTGTGTGTGGCAGAGTGGCTCAGAGCCACTGACTGGCCTCAAAAGTCTCCCTGGTCCATAGGGATATCCCTTTGGTCTAGTAGTTACGATGTTGGACTTTCACGCGGGAAGCCCAAGTTCGAATCCTGGGCGTTACATATACTATATATATATATATATATATATTCTAGTGCTGGTCTATATGAATGTACTGCATTGTGTGTTATAACACAATAAAATATGAATTATTTCATTCATACATACTAGAAGGATGATCAGTGTACAATATGAATGTGAGCATTTTAATATTGATTAATGTAGCCTATACAAGAATCGGATGCTAATGCACTGGAGAGATGAAAGGCTGGTACTACAACGCATCGTCACAGAGAAAGTAAATACACTGCCTGAGGTTTAACCCATATGCCAGTGGAATTGAGGTTAATTCATCCATCTAGACGAGGACTTTACAGTGTAGCAGTATGCTCATTGCTCGGGTTGCTTTTTTAAGTGGCAATGCACTGCTGAGCAACAGCTATATACAGTACACTCTGCGATGCCTGCGCTGAATGGAATGGCTTTTAATGCTCACAAAGACTATTATAGGCAATTATGAAACACAAGGCGTATTGCCTGGCTTGCAATTCCAGCACCTGAATATTTATCATATACCCGGTAATCAGTTTGATGTTGACCACTTTACCCAAATGGCCTTGGTTGATCCAATATGGTCTCAACGCCAAAGACAAACGACATCGTGTCATGTTCCAAGCTTGTGGATCTGCTATTCTTGGTTCTCACTACTTCTTACATGTTAAAAAAATATATATATTTATGGAAATTATTTTATTTTCTATTTTTTATCCCACGATTTTGTAACCATTTTTTTCGCACAGTGTTATCTAATGTAATCCTGGGCGCTACACTCCGGCCAACCTGGGGAGAGCAACGGACTGACCTCATGCTTCTGTCACTGCATGAGGAGTCCAAGCCGCTTCACCTGACCGGGGGGAGGTTCCCCGGTTGGACGTACATGTATTTCTCAAATGGACTCATTTACTTAATTCCAACCAATGTTGTTCTGTACCCACACAAAATGGTCAGAATCCAGTAAAATATACAGAATTAAGCCTTGGAAACCTGGACACGCCCCTTCAATAACTTTTCCCCCTTCAAGTAGTCCTCCTGTGTCCTCACATCAGATGCCATTTTCACAGCACCTGCACAAACTTTCAACTTGTCTTCACTTCACCATTTTTTCACGTTTAAGGTAAGAATGAATAATATTAGCCGAGCATTTGATTGAGGTTCAATTTAGCAAGCGTTTACATTATGTTTTGTTTAGTAGCAGCTGTAAAAGAAACGTACTGTTTGCTGCTTTACAACACACATCAAAGCAGACGCACGTGTGACCCCCCACCACCAGAACTGCCCCAAAAAGGCCTCTGCCTGCATGGGCTCAGGACAGGCAAAGGGAAGTTACTACATTTACCCAGGGTAACTGGACTAAGCTTAAGAACTTGTTTACAGCCAGGCCCTGCTCATAGAACATTTCATGGTAGGGGTTCAATGCCTTGTCCAAGGGCACTTTAGCGGTGGTCATTTTAACGTGCCGGTCCGGGGATACGAACTAGCGACCTTCCAATATCAACATCGCTCCGCAAACCGTTCGGCCACCGCTGCCTCTTGGCAGAGAAACAAGAGTAGCAAATACAACTATTTACATGATGTCTTACGTTGCCATTTAGTGCCCTAAACAAACATTAAAGTCCATGGACTAGACAGAAAGAAAGAAAGAAAGGACCTACATAGGGACATTCTTTGCCACCATGCCAGTCATGAACCAATACAGCCACCCTGTCACAATGACTCACAACGAACCTCAGTGACCACGCAACAACGTACATCAACTAATGTCAATCAGTCTTCTATTGAAAATTAACCATTGGAATTGATGGCTGTCAAAGCCCAAAAGCTCCATCTCCAACCAAATGGAAATAGCAAATTCACTCATGGGATTATTGAAGTGATCAAGAGCCACATACACACACATACTGTTCCCTGGTACAACAACTGAACTCACATACTGTACAGCAGATACAACACAACAGACCAACTCTAGATTCACATGATGACTATAGCATTCAACCCCAGAGCCAGAACCAGTTCCATTGCCATTTGCCACCCGGTCAATGGGTCCCAAAATGACAGCAATAGCACACCAGCTTGAATCACACGCATTAAAAACACAAGCAGTAGCCAAGAAGCAAAAGACAAAGTTCATACCTTGAGCTGTCGACTCTTCCACTTGACTTCATAAGATAGTTGTAGTGATGCCAGGGGAAAACTGTGGCTCTCTCTCTCCAGTTCATGATGAGACCTCCAGCAGCTCCTCCAGACTCCAGTCCTCTCATCTCCATCCTCCATACATCTGGCTGGCTAGCTGGCCATGCAGTACTTCTCCTCCCAGTATCAATGGCCCCCAACCAGCCTCATTATCCTGGCTGCCTGATCTTCTCACTCAGCCTTGGTCTGGATGTTTCGCACTACACAGCACATAGCAAGCATTCTGCTGCTGCCTTGGTCAGGGGTTTAGGGCATAGGCTATTAGGCTCCATAGGGTCCAGCATTCACAGCATGTCGTGGTCAGGGGTTTAGGGCATAGGCTCCATAGGGTCCAGCATTCACAGCATGTCGTGGTCAGGGGTTTAGGGCATAGGCTCTATAGGGTCCAGCATTCAGGGGTTTAGGGCATAGGCTCTATAGGGTCCAGCATTCACAGCATGTCGTGGTCAGGGATTTAGGGCATAGGCTCCAGCATTCACAGCATGTCGTGGTCAGGGGTTTAGGGCATAGGCTCTAGGGTCCAGCATTCAGGGGTTTAGGGCATAGGGTCCAGCATTCACAGCATTTCAGGGCTCTATAGGGTCCAGCATTCACAGCATGTCAGGGCTTTATAGGGTCCAGCATTCACAGCATGTCAGGGCTCTATAGGGTCCAGCATTCACAGCATGTCAGGGCTAAGAAGAAGCTGATCTTGGGGATCTGGGGTCGTCACCCTGGCCCGTGTACCTGTGGAGCAGGTTGAGAGAGAGACCATATAAGCTTTGAGTATAAGTATTGGCTATTTCCCCATATATAAGCCCACAATGGGGGTTGGATTTTTGTGCTAATTCGCTTATTTCCATCGAAATAAGTAGTAAAGTGTGCCGCTTGGGATACTATTTACATTATGATTTGAGCAATGGAAATAAGCAAATTAGCACAACACCCCAATGCCCTATTCAATTCAATTCAATTCATTGGGGGTTTATGGTAGGGGAAATAGCCAATAATGCGCTTTTGCAGAAAATAACACCTGGACCTCTTTGGTGGGGACGTAACAACTACAAAGAAAAGTAAGAAAGCCTTCTAGCATCGAATTATCCTACAGTACCATTTTGTGCGGGAACCCCTTTTGGTGATATAGCATTATGTTATGCTTTAGCTATTAAAAAATAGCAGATCTACAAGCTCTTAGCGGCGCGCTATGAGCTTGTAGGTCTGCTATTTTTTAAAAATCGAACAACGACTGACACAGAAACATAGCTTTTTCAGAAAACTGTCAGGATTTAGAAGACATTTTTAGAATCTGATGTCAGGTCAGAATGGGTTAAACCATCACAGTTAAGAAGAATTCAGTTTTATACAAGGATTTGGTCCTGTGACACCCCAAACAAAACATTGTGTCTGTATATATTTATTCCATTTATGTATATATAGGACCCACATGCACACATACAGCACTTAATGCACCTTTGTTTTTTATTTCAACACCCAGTCCCTCCCTCCCTCTCTCACACACACACACACGCACACAGTATGCTTAGCATAGGTATAGCTAACTCAGGTTTGTGTGCAATTCAGGTAACACTTTACAGCACTTCAAGCACCTTTGTTTGTTCATTTAATTTCACCCCCCCCCCCCCCTCTCCCTCTCACGCACGTTAATGCTCACTTAGCATTGGTAGCTAACTCACCTGCAGAATGAAAACAAACCCTAACCAGTTTGTTGTTATGAAGATAACTTCTCTTTCAAGCTGTCACACAGTGTTGTGTCTGAGCAGTTTTCACTTCCTAACACGCCAGACTACTCCACTTCATGGAGTGCAAAGTTACATTATAAGTTGTTTATATTTTTCACTCCGTTTACTATAACAAACAAGTTTGCACACCGGCTGCGACCGTCTGCGGCGCGGCGCGTTGCCGCGGCGCCGCCTGGAAAATAGAACTGTGTTCTATCGGCGCGCCGGGCGGCGCGGCGCGGCGCGGCTCCGCGCGGCGGACGGAGCCGGTGTGCGTTAGGTTCATTGAAAATAATGGAGGCGGCTGTGTGCGCCGCGCGACGCCGCGCGGGGGACGCAGCCGGTGTGTGTCGGGCTTAAGTCTCTAGCACATTCCTGTCAAAAGTTATGATTTTTTTTAAAGAAATATAAACCAAATGCTCAATCCCAGTTATGAGTTTCCCTCCCTAACTAGTCTGATTTGCTGTCAGCTGTGCTCCAATGAATGGACTCGACGCATGCATAAAACCAAGGGTTGTGTATACATTTACAAATTTCTGCTGAGACAGTATTTGAAATTTAAATATTCTATTTTCAAATGGTTTATTGGTGCTCCATAAATAAAAATAGCATCTCTCATAGCAAATGGCTTCTATAGGCTACAGGTATAATACCAATAATACTATAGTTATTCCAACCAGTTCCTTTCCCCTCCAGGCACAGCTGGCCAGGGGTAGCAGTTTAGAGAACAGTATTACTGCAAGTTTTTTGTGAGCTTACCTACCCTAGGGCACACAGGAAAAACATGCACACTCCACACAGAAAGGCCCTTTCGCCCTGAGGGGAGAATAGACTAAATACAAAAAAAATACAATAATAAACAAGCCAAAAACTGCAGAGAGAGTATAAAAGAAACAAGTTTTGAGCAGGAGTAAAAAGTGTGTGTATGGTCTGCAGGTGAGTGAAGACACCTGGTACAGGAGTCATTAGTGTTTGGAAACATTCTGCTCAACTTGGCCTTGGTATAGTGTGTCCTATGCCCACTTTGAATTAGATTAGAAACATACGGGCACATAAACAAGACGAGTTTATCCTAGATAGTGCTTCCTTCCACCAATCCTCATGTAACTCCGTCCCAAGTTCCCTTTCCATAGGGAGAAAGTAGTTGTTTGTTTAAACTTTTTTAAATATAGATTTATTTTTATCCAACAATTTTGTAACTCATTTTTCACACGGTGACAATTGTCTAAGATGTAATCCTGGGCGCTATACTCGTCCCAACGGAAATTGAACCCGGGGCCTTCTATAGCGCCTTGATCTGAAGCACTTCAGTGTTTACGTCAAACACTCACACACCAGCTGCGAAGGAAACCATGCACAACACCAACCTGCTCATCAGGAGCAGTTAGGGGTGCAGTGTCTTAGTCAAGGACACCTTGACACTAACTCAGGGCTGGTTCCATCTGTTCACTCTCTGAGTTACAGACCCTACAGTATACACTTCCAATTAGAACCCTGGTGGTCCCTGGACCTACATTGAGAAACAGTGCCTTAGATCTTGTCCCCCATGTCCTTTCCTGGCATCATGCATGTCTTTCTCCCAGCTTGAGTATCTGTGTGTTGACCTTGCTTGTGACCTTGGAACCAAACCGCATTTTATGGAGTCCAAGCCCAAGTTTCACCAGTGGTGTTACTCCAAATTCTGTACTTGAGTACAAGTTTTGAGGTACTTTTACTTTACTAGAGTGTTTCCATTTTGAAAACAGGTAACAAGTAACACTTTTACTTGTTACCACTACAGTGTTGGAAAATATTCTCTTCTGGGGGTCCCTGGCACAGAACATTTTCCAATGGGGGTTCGCGGCCAAAAGAATACTGTACATAATCAAAGTTTGAAGACAAATGTAATAGATGGCATTTGTAGAATCAGCCTCAGGTCTTAATGGTTTAAGTTTAACTGAAGCGCATTGAACGGATGCACTGGTAATTTACGAGTGCATCTGTTTAGATGCCCAAGGTCTCACAGAGGGTTCTGCCCGCATGCTAAAAATGTGCCGACCAGGTCTCCATGGACTGACTCCACTGGGTGCCCTGAGCAATTCTCACAAAAGTTAACATTATTTACAACTTTTAACGCTAGGGGTGAGCACAGGAAAAAAGGCCAGGTTGAAGAGCACCTCGGGGCATTCTGTTCCACAGGGATTCAAGACAAAAAAATGTTTTAGGCCAAGTCCCAATCTACAAACATGCACGTGCGTGTGTGACTGTGCGCATGCACACACGCACGCATGCAGGCACACATGCACGCACACATGCACGCACGCAAACAATTGGCACATTTTTTTAAATGATTATATTTTGGGAATTATCGATCGAAAGACACTTCCTCTAGAAAGAAAGAAAGAAAGAAAGAAAGAACAGGCCTACATACTAGAGACATTCTTTGCCACCATGCCAGTCATGAACCAATACACACCGTCACAACAACTCACAACAAGCCTCACCAACCACAACACACACAACCTACTCTTTATCAATTATTGACAATTAACATTTGGAATTGATGGCCCAAATAGCTCAAATAGCATATTCACCCATAGGATTATTGAGTGATTAAAAAAAAGTCACATACACATACTGTTCCCGGTGTTACGGTTTGACTTGTGTCTGGTTTGTCTGGTTCCCTGGGCTGGCTTTGCGCGTGCATGAGCCGTCTTTCACAGCTGTTTCATGAAGGGGGCGGAGCTATCTTCTATCTTCTCAGAGCTCGAGCTATCTTCTATCTTCTCATTAAATATCCATCCGATTGTTTGTGGAATCTCACTTGTATGAAACAGTGACAACATGCACTTATAAAACACAGTTAGAATGATGAAAATAAAAAATAAATGAAAATATCTGTGGGATTCGAACCGTCTTTGCAATGAACCAAAATAACCTGGGAAGCTGTGCGCAGCGAATCACACTATGATGCGCTGACAACTGCTGTAGGAAACGATGTAATTGATCCTATGTGTGTCTGTCCAGGCGTGAACTTGGGAACAGTAGTCACAGCATGCCATTTCATCTTGTGACTCTGGTTTTTTAACGAATATAACCACTCCGATTGAACTGATCAATGAATAGCTGTAGAAACAAGTCAATGATGTTGGTATAGTCACATCATGAAACACAAAGGGCCGATTCATACTCCTATTTTACGCTGTTTCGGCGCTGTAGTGCCGAAAATGATTTCGGCTTGTCAGAAATTTTCAGTAGCACCGAAGAGACGACTTTAACTGAGTACACTGTGCAGAGCATAAAACAGCACCACCTGCTGTTGTCTAGCAGGGAGTGCAACATGTCAACTTGTGACTGTGATATAATGGTATAGTCACACGTGAAACAAACTCTTGCCATTGCATTGTCATTTTCGGCACTACAGCGCCGAAACAGCGTAAAATAGGAGTATGAATCGGCCCTTTGTGTTTCATGATGTGACTATACCAACATCATTGACTTGTTTCTACAGCTATTCATTGATCAGTTCAATCGGAGTGGTTATATTCGTTAAAAAACCAGAGTCACAAGATGAAATGGCATGCTGTGACTATACTGTTCCCAAGTTCACGCCTGGACAGACACACATAGGATCAATTACATCGTTTCCTACAGCAGTTGTCAGCGCATCATAGTGTGATTCGCTGCGCACAGCTTCCCAGGTTATTTTGGTTCATTGCAAAGACGGTTCGAATCCCACAGATATTTTCATTTATTTTTTATTTTCATCATTCTAACTGTGTTTTATAAGTGCATGTTGTCACTGTTTCATACAAGTGAGATTCCACAAACAATCGGATGGATATTTAATGAGAAGATAGAAGATAGCTCCGAGCTCTGAGAAGATAGAAGATAGCTCCGCCCCCTTCATGAAACAGCTGTGAAAGACGGCTCATGCACGCGCAAAGCCAGCCCAGGGAACCAGACAAACCAGGCACAAGTCAAACCGTAACACCGGTTACAACTCACGCCTTCAACGGCACAACATAAGCACAACATACAAACCGTAGATTCACATCAGCATTCAATTCCAGAGCCACAAACAGTCACAGAACATGTTTCATTGCCACCCAGTCATTCATTGTGTCCCAAAATGACAGTAATAGTACACAAGCTTGAATCACACTAGTAGCATACAACACAAGCAGCATGCAGCACAAAGAAGCAAAAGATAAGTTCCTACCTTGAGCCGTCTTCTACTGTGGAACCCATGGATAGAGAGCCTCCGGCTCTCTCTTTAATTCATGATGAGCCCTCCAGCGACATCTCCAGTCCTCTCCATCCTCCATACATCTGGCTAGCTGGCCAGTACTTTCCTCCCAGTATTAATGGCACTGACTGACCAGCCTCATTCTCCTGGCTGCCATCTTCTCACTCAGCCTTAGATGTTTAGTACTGTACATAGCATTCTGGTGTAGTGCAGTGGTCAGGGATTTAGGACAGGCTAGGGTCCAGCATTTAGAGCATGTCACAGGGGAATGGAGAAGAAGTTGAGCTTGGGGGTCATCACCCTGGCTTGTGTACCTGTGGAGCAGGGTGAGAGAGACCAACCTATGTAAGTAAGGTAGTGTGCTGACCAAGAGGCAAGAGCCACAAATTGTACACAGCAGACAAACATACACAGCCTGTATATACAGTACGTTGTACTATACCACATCCTTCTGGTTACAAACATACAGGCAGACTAGTAGTATACAGTACAACTACAATACCGAGGCCGGAAGCCATTACACCATGGTGTCACGGTGAGTCAAAGGGTAGGACCCAAATTCAGGACAAGAGCAGGAATGTTCAAATGAAATATTATTAATAATATTATTAAAGCAGAATGCCGTCAAGCTACAAACAAAACAAATGAGTAGTAGCAGCATGCAGAAAATGCCAAAAATGCAAAGGTTCTTCAAAGCAAAAAAAAACAGTAAACCGAAAGTTCAAACATGCAAACCTTTCGAAGCAGTAAAGTCCAAAAATGCAGCCTTTCAGAATTGCAAAAAACAGAGAACCAGGAACTCAGGTACAACACAGGGGACAAGGAAGTATGTTCTGACAGAGGGGGTGTGGAAAGAGTCCAGTCTTATAGGGAGCAGGGTAATTGCCGAAGTGTTCACAGGTGTGGAAGGGCATGGCACTGTTGGGCTGAAGAGGGAGTGGGAACAGGTGTGTGACAAGGACTGAGTAGGATTGGAGAGTGGGAGTGGCTGACGTGGAAATGCAGACAGGGGAAGAGTCAAACCATGACACATGGTCCCCTGTCTGTCCTCCAGGTATAAATGTCCCCATTCTTCCGGGACTATATTCCTCCTGTCCTCCAGGTTTAAATCTCCCTGTCCTCCGGGATTAGCTCCATGGCCTGAGTTTGAATACAAATTGTCTGAGGAGTATATTTGTCTTAGTTATTTTGTTTATGCAGTCACTAGGGTTAGTCCAATAAAGCAGGCTCTCTCGGACGCAAATTACGAAGCCTGCTTTGCTTGTCATTTAACCTTGCAGTGCACACTTAAACCTATCCATCAAGCACATTGAGTGTTTGATTTAAAACAAAATCCACAGTAGCATATTTTTGAGGAAGACGACCAGCTCAGAAATGCATAAAAATAAGCTGCCTATCCAGAAATTTACCAAATAAACAAACAACCATGGTTGTTTTGCTGACACTGTATGTACTTGAACTAATGTACATAGATAAGTGTACTTGATGTTTAGATGTGGGTACCGTTCCTCACCGCAAAATTATATAAATAGAATTGCACATCCCCTATTGCTGGCAAGAGTTTAAGTAAAGCTAGAGTTTGTATCTTACGTTACCTGTAATCTTTAACCGTTATCTTCTTTTCCATTTAATTACAATCCAATATTATTATCTTTTGTATATTGTATACAAAAGCCTCATCACATCCTCTATAATAAATCCTCAGGTACTCAGGTTCAACAGGTTGTGATAAGTGGGATTCCTGTCCATCTCAGAAGAATAATCTGAACTGATTAACCTCTCATTAAATTAATCACCTGTTGTTGATTCTTCACTCTCTAAGTTATTTTAACAGTCTTTGCCTGTTACAGTATGTCTGCAGAGTTGGGTTTTTTTAGACTGTGAACCTTTTGAAGGCCATGGTGCTCGTACAACTTGACCTTCTCAAAAATCGGTTTAACCTTTCTTTGCCTATACCGCAGTCAAGTATTAAGTGGAATTATATTAGAAACTGGTGAGTGATGTGGTTGAGTGATTGCTTTGTACAGTACAGTGTGATGTGAACCTGACAAAATAAAAAAGAAAAGAAAAATACTGTTACTACATTAAACGTAATCAACAAACTATGCAATAAAAAAGGCCACATTGTCAAATAATATAAGAAAGGAAAAATTGTGAAAATAAAATATCTACAAGTAACCTTGTAGATCTGCTATTTTCACTATCTATGTAACCGAGCCAAACAAAATGTAATGCCTCAACTCCTATATTCCAAGAACTTGTCAGGGTGGTGGGGGGTTCCCAGCTCAAATATGATTATGGGAGCAGTGCTGTAGTCTATATATGTTTTTTCGGACGGTATACCATGATTATTCCCTGCATGCATGACATGTATAGGCTGGACGCTCGCGCGTGGTGGATGAAATGGTTAGCAGACGCAATACGCTTTTTCAGAAATGTCAGCACGGCACAGCATGTTATATAACATAACGGTAGAACACATCGCTGTTTCACGGGTAACGGCCTAAAAAGGTTGAGAATCACTGAGCTACAGTAGGCATTTGAAATCCAGCACTACTGTATAATTATGTGTTTTATAAACGTTCCCCAGGAATAGACTCTATCACAGTTGTCATTTTCCTCATGGAGCTTGTTCTTTGTATTTATACAGAGGAATGTTTTATCAAATATGCTATTATGGTGAAACATTGAAAGATAAGAAAGAAAACAGCAGTGTTGTCCCATATAACAGTGTCCAATCTCCTAGCACAAATAGCAACTCTAAATAACACATTTCATCACTTGAATTTAGGTGAATGAATGCATCTACTTCAAAAGAAGAATACTAATTTGCATAATGTAATAAGCCTCATTTGCATTTGTCCTTGAAAAAGAAATAAATAATAGGTTTCTATTACTTTACAGGATTTCTCATTGCTTTCCCAATTCTTTCCCTTTTTGTCTTTGTAACATAGTACAAAGACAGACTTCATAGACATACAATACAAAATGCTGTATACAATAAACAAAATAAACAAATCATATAAATGAAATGATAAAATAAGACATATACCTTTACGTGAGGACACCTTTAACTTTTTCATATTGTTTTACAATTCACCTCTTCCCTTTTTGTCTTTCAGTGTAATGTACCTTATTTTATTTATTTCTTAACAAAACAACCAGATTAAAAACTTTATAAAGCAGTACGTTTATTGAAGTTGTGAAAAACAATCACAGATAATCAACATGCTTTCCACAGCTTCCTTGTATGCCGACAGCAGTTTGTATTCCAGAAAGCAGGAATAGCGAGTTCACTCAATCTGTTGGTTCACAGATGTTTTCAGCGGTGACCCAAAAGATATACATTTGGTGTCTCCCCGGACCCAAACTTACATTAAGAATCACCATTTTGTAGTGAAAATAGCCACTATACAAGCTATGCAGCTCGTTGTGAGTGTGTAGATCTGCTATTTTCAACAACTTATAAGAGAAGCATTATGTGTTTTTGATATATTTTGAAGCTTGCATAGGAGATAGTATCTCAGGAGGTACAGTGGTCATCCCTGGTTCACTCATCCAGGCTTTGTGACACCTGGTTATGTTCCCCTGAGGCCTGAGCAAGACACTTACTCAAATGTGTCCTTGATGGGGTTCCCCAGCAAAATCAGTTTAGATAGATTAGATACGTAGATACTAATCTTACGGTAATTCATGTTATGCCAAGCAGTCATCAGGACACAAAAAACAACACATATACACAATACAGACAGATCACACAAATACTTCACAGCTCCTCTCTTGCAGAGAGGGAAAAAGAAAGAAAAAGCCAAGTACCAAGAGGCATCACATTGCATCAAATTATATTCCAAGGGGGCAGTCAGACAGATATTTTGTGAAGCCACTAAGGAAATGAAAGTTCATATAATGGCCTGTTGTGGCGCTGTCATTGGGCTCAAAAAAACCCATAGCCCCATAGAAGTCCATGTATTTGGGCCCAACTTCACCTAGACTGTATTACCTTAATAAACATGGTCATGAATACTTTTTGCTTCCAGTCACTAGTTTAAAGTCTCATTTCTAATGTCATAATATTGTTTTTGGAAAATTATGGTCCCATTTATTTAAAAAAAGACCATAAAGTCGCGCATGTTCTGAGGGGCGTGGCTACCGTTACAGTCTATGAACGGGATCCCCCACCCACTCGAGTCAAAATAAAAACCAACAAAGAAGAAGGGGGGAAGTCCCGCCTCGTTGTCTGGGCCAGCCAATGGGCCAGCTGGGCCCAAACGGATCTAGAAAGATGGCGACTTCCATTGCAAGGACTGACAGGCTTCATTTTACGTTCATGTTAGACCCGCGGAATGCTTTGTCCATATTTTTTACAGTCTATGTTATATTCACAGAACTGTGATGGGGCCTGCTTGTTCAAAAGTCCTATACTTATGGGGACAAACGATCTTGAAGGCCCTAGCCTGCAGAAAAGGTACTGTGTACTGTCGCCCCGCAGGTAGAAGATGGTATATTGGCTGTGCAACGGGTGCATTCTGTCCCTAGCAATAGCTTTCCCCTTCCTGAGTACACGGATCTCATACATTGATGTCATAATCTCAAGTTGAACCCCAGCTATTTTGCTGGATACATATAGTTTGACCACTTTAACCCTATATAATAATGTAGATCGGTTATTATTTACCAATGCGTTGAAATGCGACACATTGCAGATTAGTATATTAATGTGGAGGCCATTGACATATGAAATAGTCTGGGAACCTCACTGCCCTATACAGTATATTATGTGCTCCCTCTGAAGAAAGTGAAACTCCACTGCTCCCCATGCATTTATGGGCTCACTCTGAGCAGAAAGACACAGCTGCTCGATCGATGCAGAGAAGTAATTTGAAATTTCCCCTCGAGAGCACTACAAATCCTTCTTTAAATTAACTCAGCAGTTACAAGGATCAAACTTGGGTGGTAGGCCACCCTTCATCTTTGCAATGTGATTTAGTTCTAATGACGGTGCGCAAAGTGACTGAGCTTGATTCTCCCTCATTTTGTGCAGCCACTAGACACCTTTTTATTATGACATGCTTGGGGTCTCAGTAAATACATAAATGGGAAATAACAGCACAGCTAAGGTCAAATGCACGGATACTCCATCCTATTCATAATTCATTTCACTACAAATACTAATGATTATACACACCAAATTATTCATGCTTCAATTATTACCTGCAGAACCGGTTTTGGGAATATGATTTATTTATGCAATTGTGAGGAGTCAAACTGTAGGGCAATTGCTTGTATGGGCTCGCAAGAAGTTTGGGCAAATAATTTACCTTAATTGAGCTTCACAGAAAATACAGTAAAAATATAGCCTCATCGTAATGGTCCTCATAAACAATAAGTTGAGCTTTTGTATTCAAGAACAATGAACAAAATAATGTAAATACTCTATCCTCTACTTCATTATCACAGCAGAGGACAATTAGGTAGACTTTTATTCAGTGGTAAAAAGTACTCATACTGTATGTTTCACTTAAGTAAAAGTATCAATACTGCAATGTAGAAATACTTACGAGTAAAAGTACGGAATTCAAAATGTACTTAAATGTAGTAAAAGTAAGCCTACAATATTTGCCTCTGAAACTTAGTAGAAGTAAAAGTATAAAACATTGGAAATACTCCAGTAAAGTAAATTATACTTAACACTTAACCGCCACCATTAATTAATAGTGTATTGCCAAGGTTTTATTGCGCGTAACACTTACTTTGAAGAGCCAAATATCCGTAATCGCATGTTACAGACAGTGACAAACTGCTGTGACCGGTTGTTGTTCTCTCGGTCGGTGGTAGAAAAACCCGACCGCAAGTATCACAGCGCCTGCTACAGGCCGTTGAAAACGCTTGTCTGGGCCAGAAACTGCCCCTCAATGTCGTTTCTGAGATACAGGGCTTTGAATACAGGGCTTAGAATGGAAGTGGATGTGCGTGCATTTTCAAAATGGCCGCGGCCACTGTCCTACTTGGTGTTGTTGTGTTAGCGACATGGCTAACGATACGAATCGGATCAAGACATGGATTAAAGAATGTAAATCCTGGAACACGAGAAAGACGCGTTTGGCAGGCTATGGTACTAATTTAACCCTCCGTGTTCGCCGGTTTTGGCGTACTCCGTGTTAAGTACAGTAGGCTACTTGAGTACATGTCATGTAGTTTTACACCACTGCTTTTATTACTCCTGACGGGGAAATTCAACTAAGCTCTGCAGCTGATGGCTGCTCAGATGGTCATGATGAGCACTGGGGGACGAGCTAATTAAGGGGCTAAGTGTCATATTAAAGTTACAATCTGTAACATTATAACAATCCCCTGCATGAGAGACTAAATATCTACAGTACCACTCAGTCAAAATGCTGATGAGCTTCATGTCACCCAAGCATTCTGTGTCCCCCTCTACATTCCTCAACGGAAGTAGGGAGACCACCTCCAACCACTGCAGAGGTAGGGGTCCTTGCAGGGGTTCCAAGGGGTCCCCAGCTAAATGACTGATAGTTAGGAACCAAATTAACCCTTACTCTGTGCTAATGGTTTAAACTTTAATGGTTTAAACGTTAAACCACTCTCACTACACATTTGTACACAAATCAGACGTGGTAGAAGACCTCAAGAGGCAGCACTGTTGCTACAGTACAGTGGAGTCAATACTGTTGTATGGGCCGGGGCTGAGACATGGACCCTCACAGCACAACAGGAAACGGTCCTGGATGGAATCTTCACAAGAATGCTACGAATGGCACTAGGTGTCACATGGACGGAATTAACACATCATAAATGTGGTCCTCTATCACAAAGTCAGAGAGAGAAGGATGAGGCTGGCAGGGCACTGCACCAGGCACCCGAAACTATAGTGGCAAGCAAACTGACACTATGGGAGCCAAAAAAAGGGGAAAATGTATAAGTGCAGCAACTACGTATATGCACTGCAGCACGACAGCAACAACACTGTAGAGTAGCTATATGGAGTCCCGAGTTGGTGTTGGCTAGAGTGCACTCTTGCATCGCATTGTACACTCTCAGAGTTATGGGGGTCCGTGGCCCTAACCTAATGTATGCAAACTAGGGGTCATTGAAATTAAAGTTTTTAGAACCACTGCTGTTACAGCAGTGGTTCTAAAAACTTTAATTTCAAATGTTATTTCAACGAATCTATATGGTACAGGCTACAGCAGTGCTGTACCATATAGATTCGTTGAAATAACATTTGTATCTATTACAATAAGTATTTCGTATTGCATCTTGATATACCTCAACATTTATCTGAACGGATATGTCAGATTTACAGTGGAAGAAGCAAATAAACACTGCGGCAAAGATGGCGGCAAAGCAAGAGAAGCTCTGTGGCACCTCCTCAAAGAGGAGGAGAAGAAGTATAGACTAGAGGTTCTTTTTTGGCCCCAGACTTGTTTTCATGTCCAGCTATGTGACAGTCTCTCAGCATTCTAGGTCAACACTCCGCTCCGCCGTGGCTCAAGAATGAAAGGCCATGCACAGGGATGTAGCAGAAAATAGCAGATGCGGCGCGGCAACCTGAGCTATGACAAAGCCTTTGGATGTATACACACCCTGACCTGAATAACCAAAAAACTGATTTGCACAAGTCAGCGGCACAATAATAATAAACTTGAATGAAAACCCTCCGTTAAATTACTGCACACTGTGTGAATATTTTCATTACCAATGCACTATTGTATTGATCAGTTTATATTTTAAGAATAATTATGAATATTTCACTTTGCAGATATTTTGTGTGTATACTGTAACACAATAAAATTAAAAATGAATAGGCCTAGATAATTGCAATGTTCCCCCTCAGTGAGCTGTTAATGCATTATTTACATAATCTAAGCATCACAACTGGTTTCAGATGGCTTAATGCTTGTGTCAAACATCATCCTGCTTCTACCCTCTATCAATTTTCTCTCTGTCTCTCTACAGTGTACAAGTGAACTATATAAAGCAGTAAAACCCATTACAATAACATTGGTGTACACTGTACACTTTTTGTCCTGCACACTGTACAGGACAAAACGAGTCACAGAGTTTTTTCTATCCATCCATCCATCTTCAACCGCGTTTCTGTAGTCGGGTCGCGGGGGCAACAGCTACACCAGAGAGCTCCAGACTTCTCTCTCCAGAGCAACATTAGTGACGGGGGATCCTGAGACGTTCCAAGGCCAGTGAGTCGATGTGTTTCCTACAACTGCGCCTTGGTCTGCCCCGGGGTCTCCTCCCAGTGGGACATGCCTCGAGGAACTCCCATGGAGACACCCGAGAGGCATCCTAACCAGATGCCCGAACCACCTAAGCTGGCTCCTTTCCAGGCAAAGGAGCAGCGGTTCTACTCCGAGTCTCTCTCGTGTGACTGAACTTCTCACCCTATCTCTAAGGGAGATGCCAGTCACCAGTCGAAGAAAACTCATTTCGGCCGCGGAAAAATGCACGTTTTCATAGTAAAGGGGCGTAACGGACCAACAGGAAATGCACATTTTCATAGTAAATGTGACCTGTGGTCGCAATAAACTAGACAGACAGACAAGATAGACAGACAAATAGGCAAGCATATACAGTAGAGCACAATGCAGGATGCACATCAATAACATTGATGAAAAGGCAATGGAATAATGAGAGATTTTTTTTTACTGTATTCCACAGTATTGGCTGAACCGGCCACGCAGTGGGAGGCTATTGCTGCACAGCCTTGGAGCCACAACAGTAAAAACACCATCAACTCTCGATTTTCATTTAGAACCATGAAGCACGACCAGGAGTCCTTGATCTGAAGACATGACAATTTATAGTTTTGTGAAGGGGTCAACATTTCAACCGTATTGTGGTGCCAGGCCATCATACCTTATAAATACTTAGGACGCTGTGTCCTCACACACTGTGTGAGGACAAAAGCAAATGTGATCAAGGAAAGAGACCTTTGTTAAAAAAGTCTTGTAGCTGAATTGTGTGCTAATCTGATCTGTGCCATCGATGAATGCCTGAATGAGGCAAGCGTAAAAGGTATTACCATAATAAAGGTGGGATGAAACAAAGGCATGGATTGATATCATGGGTATTAAATTATTAGCATAATGATGCTTGACTGTATCTTTATTGCCTTGACGTGATTGGTAATGTTTTACAACATCCTCCCACTCAGATTGAAAGAGGCATTCTGTTTCATTTCCAAACATACTTCCTGCAAAGCACTGCCAATTATTCGCACTGGAGAGGTTTTGGCACAATCTTTGTCTGTGCTCCAGGTTTAATGGAATTACCACAGCCAAGACCCAGCGGTTACTTTCCATTTTAACCTCCATTTTCATATTCTCCACCTGCCAAGTTGTGCTGCTTTCCCGATCGCAGATACTTTCGTAGAACAATGGCCGTGCAACATGAGCGTTGGCAATGATCTGTTTCATGCTTGATTCATCAACTGCAATTCACTCTGCAAACAATGAGCAAAGTGAATTAGTAATTACCAAGTTTAACACATTTGTATTCATGGAGAGACACAATAATATGTTATCAGTTGAAACAGAGGAGCAGTGCACAACTCTGGGAGGTATAGCTGAGCACAACGAGATATTTTTTTTTCATGCAGCATCTTAAAAACTTGAGCCCTGATGTACTTTGTCGTAGGAAAAATGGCATTGTGATTTTAATGTATTTATTTATCTACATTTTTTTTGCTTCTAATTGACATGCCCAAAATAAGGACTCCAGGTTCAAAGTGATTAAGACTCAAACACCACATGTTTAGTAATCTGTGCCAACATCTTCACATGAAAAGAATAAGCCAATGTCATTCTTTGCATGTGATTACAGCCTGGGCCAAGGGGCGTTCAGTTGCAGTTCTGCATTCTCGCAACACCAACATGGCGAGGACTCTCACGTCACCCTCGAGGATGGTGCCCAGAGATTATATTTTCTCCACGCATCACTGCCGCCCAAAGTAGGAAATCCATGGGATGATATTACTGTACAAATAAACAAACTCAGATCAGTGCTAACGCTCAGCAGGCGGGCAGGAAGAGGGGGAAGAATACTGGCGAGTATATGAGCCAAAATGAGCGAGCTAGGGAGGAGACCGAGGAAGGTAGCCTAGCAGGGAAATGAGGGAACTTGGAACTTTTCAATTACTATGTGGCACACAAACACACACATGAACACACACACACACACACACACACACACACACACACACACACACACACACACACACACACACACACACACACATGCACACGTGTGCACACATATACACACACAACAAAGACCTAGATTTCAAGAGACTGCAACAACCCAGAGGGAGAAGGCTTATTTAGCCTCCTTCATTTCTGCTATTCTTTCCTCATACAAATTGCAGACTTCCATATCATTAACGATCACAACATCGGGCCGCCGAGGGGTTGCAAATCCTCTCCGCCTGAAGATTAGACTGAGAAAATAGCGTCCTGCATTTGAGAGGAGTTCAAAGGGAGCTTTTTCCAATCTGATTGGGAGTGTCCAGAATCCAGACATCTGAAAGCGGTGATGACTACAGCAATTAAAGCCTTAAAGAAGTGACCTCCTGGTTATTGAATCGACTGTGCCAATTGGAGTTTGAATAAGGATTTTCTTAAGACTCACAGAACACTTGCCAAATAACATGAAAGCAAAAGTACAATCAATGTACGTATAGGTTATTGATTCCGAATTGGAGCATAGCCTCTCGCTGGAGTTTAAATGACAACCTAATGACAAGATTACTGTATGCTGTAGTTCAAAAGTACAGTTTTATTTCATTTAGATAGATCGTTTTAAGCATTTCTGCAGATGCTTCTCGTGTTTAAGGTTTTAAATGGGCTTGCACCTCCTCCACTGCATTTATAGGGAGGAAGGACAGTACTGGCAAGGCATCAAGGCAACAACCAAAAGGGACTGCATGTACAACACAGAATAGCACGTTTGTGCAAACAGTCTTTTCTGTTAGAGCCTCCATACTGCAACAGTTTTCCAGAGCACACCATTTTCATTGTTGCCATTTTTCCCGACATTATGGCCTACTGTAACTTTTTTGCGTTTAGAACCTATGTCTTGTTGTATTGTTTTGTATTGATACTTTAATAGACCATTTTAACAGCCTGCCCAGATGAAAGATATAGCTCTTAGCTAACTCTGGCACATTTACATTGATGTGAAAACTGAAAATGTGATTGATGCGACTTGTCCCTGGTAAGAATAAATGAATGAATAAGCGCGTATGCATGCACGCACACACACACACACACACGCACACACACACACACACGCACACGCACACGCACACGCACACGCACACACACACACACACACACACACACACACACACACACACACACACACACACACACACACACACACACACACACACACACACACACACACACACCATAGTAGCATTTCACTTTCTCCCTCTTCAGCGGACACGAGATCTATTGATAGATCCTGTTGTGTTGCACCTGTCAACAGGCCTGACCTGACCTCAACACTGTAATCCACAGGGTCATGAGCACTGCGCTTTCTTTTGGCGCTCAGGGTTCATGTAAGATTGTCGGCTGCGTGTCCGCTGAGAACGATGCTGCTGCATGGAAGATAGGGGAAAACTCACTATACAAATATGCCTCCGCCAAGCTGCTGCAGTTTACCTCCATGCCTGTCCAGACTCATAAAATAAATAAACAAAACAATAAACATCCAACAAAAAGTTCAGGAAATGTGTGTTTTTATACTACTGGAAGGCCTATTTGTGCCCCTACCCCACTTGTCAATGATAGACCTCAATTGTCCAATCTAAAAAATATACAATAAAATAAAAGAAAGTAACTAGCAACAGCAGAATAAGCTGTTGGGCATTGGCATTGAAGATTTGGCACATATTTTCATGGCCACAAACCAGTTACTCAGCTGTGCCGCTCATCCCACAAAGGCATGTTCCTTACAAATGGGGCACCATTTAAAAGGGGAATAAACAGGCTTTCCAACGGTAAACAGTATTGCCCAGAAGCATGGTTAATACAACAGGGACACATTTCAGGATTTTGTGTTCGATGTTGTATATTATTAATATATGGTGAAGACTGAAGGTTAAATGAACGTGGAGGGAATTTTATGGTCACATGCTGTGACCATAAAATTCCCTCCAGAAATACCTGACATACAGTATTCACGAGAATGGGACTTACGCATGTATACGTATTAAGTATATACACGTATACTTGGAGGAACTCAAACTCCAACAGATCCTGAATACAGGCGCTTGCTTTCCAGCCAATGGTTAAGGCCCCTGCAACTATAGTTAGAAAAAACAGGTACAAACTCTCATTTACCGGTATACCTATTACCTATACATCCATGCATGCCATTAATGATGGAAGCAGAAAGCAGCATAGCTGTTGTTCAGTTGTGGAGACAGTTGAACAAGCCCATTACCATCTTGGGAGGATGGTAATGATGAGCGGATGCTTTTTTTTAACACCTCTGGACACAGCTGTCACCAACAGGGGCATAACAATAAGAATACACTTTTATTCATGGCCCTCTCACACATCTTCACTGTTAAAAATCACAATTTATTCTCTGTCGAAAGGACTGCGTCACGCCATGTTATAACCTATAAATCAGGTTTAAGAAAGACCGTTATGGATCACATCACTGATGAAACTTCATGCCATGCTGGGTTTGACTGTTTCTGAAGTCATTGTATATGTGACTAGAGTTGGATTGTATTTGTAGTGAAGTATTAAGGTGAATCATACATATTATACAACGATAGACTAATTTTTAGGAAGTATTGCAGTTTTTTTCTCCTTGTTTTGCATAATTTGCCTTTGAGTTTGGGAAAGTTTTAATAATGAATCATGTATCACTTGAATCTAGAGCATGTGAAAACTAATGCAAGGTGGATCCGTTTCAAAGGAACATACTTTTGTTTTGGCATTTGATTAATCCAGTCAGAACAACTTATGACAGGCAAGGCTGATATGGGGCATAGAAAAGAACAAGAATGAAGCTTGGTATTTAGCAGTGAAAGGAGGAATGTTGGCACATAATTAGACTATTATTAGTCTACTTAACACATGTAATGTGATATCTGCTTAGAGTGGCATGGGACCATCTGCTGATGATGGCAAATAAAGAGGACAGACAGACAGACAGACAGACTGATTTTGTGGATAGATTGGTGAATTATCTTCTTCCTCTTTATCGCCATCTCCTTCACTGTGATTTTCATCATCATCATCATCATCATCATCATCTTTCATCATAAAGTTGCTGTACTCGAAATTTGAATGAATCTTGCCTCTTGATTCTTGCCCTCTTTTGCTCTCTGCCTGCCTGTGCGCGCACGCACGCACTCACTCTCCTGAAAAAAGGAGAAAGTCCCCCCTCCAACCATTCGTTCACCGACTCTCGCAGAAGAGGATCAGCCCGCAACGGCAGACACCGCTATGAAGCGGTAACGTTCAACACAAGAGAAGAAATTTGTCAAAAGAAAACACAGCTCACTCAGATACTGACTAGGTTGGATGTTTTTCGTTTTGCTTCGTTTTTCTAGCTGATTCTTTTTTGGAATCCGCAGTTTCTGACCGACACGCGGACATATACAATTATCTATTATCCTTCGTGGTGGCTTCAACTTATTGTCGCTGTCGCACCTGCCGTTCGTCGCCTCGCACAGACAGACGCTTAAGTTGGCAGCGTGCGTAAATCACTGCACTCATCGCATCGGCGACAGATCAACTTATGGGAGAGTAATCCATTCTTTCGATTGAGCCTGGAGCCTGCTAAATCAAAGGCACTGAGTGATTTGTTACGCGACTTTTCCCGGAACCATGAAGAGCCAAGGTTTTGTCATTGAGCAACTCGCACGACCACGGGGGAGTTAACTTCTTTTTTAAATACGTAGCCTATAGCCTACACTATTTGGGTTCGTGTTAAAACATTTGGTAAGTGGCCTGAGTGCCTATAACATTTTAATTCAGATATCAGTTGTGAAATGCATTAAGGTAAATCAGAATAAAATAAGGATGAAATATAATGAGTGAAATATATAATTTCACTTCGGATATTTCATCGAGACTTTATCCTGATTATACGGATACATTTTTGTCCCGCAGCACTGAAGGATGCTGTGCACGTCCTTGCAATGTCTCACACATCCCTCCTCACCATGCTGTTGTCCTCTATAGGACACGGGTCAAGTTTGGGAGGAGGATGAGGTGTCGCTGGGTGAAGGATGAGCTGCCAGGGAGTCGGTCTTAGAAGGCTGTGTCTGCCGCTGTTATGGGAGGGGGTGGTCCTCAGCCTCTGGCTGGCTGCTGGTGGTGTGGTGGTCGGATCGGACGGCTCGACGGCACCGAGCGGCGGCAGCGCCCCGCCGGGGTCCTCCCTGAGCTGGCTGCTGTCCGATAAGGGGCCCTTCCACCATTCCCTGGAGTTCACCGAGTCCGTGGAGAGGTACCAGCAGGGCTTCAGCACCAGATACAAGATCTACAGGTGAGACAACAAACCCCGAGGGAGTGTTTGCCCGTGTGCCGTAGGCCTATCGTGTGCGTGTGTGTGTGTGTGTGTGTGTGTGTGTGTGTGCGCGCGCGCCGCGCGCATGCGTAAAGGGCTGGATTCTTCCTCAGATCTATTTTGGCAGAGCCCAAAGCTCAGCAGCAAAATAAATGTTTCCAATCTGTGTTAAAGCAATAGGCTGCTATACTATCAGGCAGAAATTGGCTTTTTGTGTCTGCTGTCACTGTTAAAACTCTATCCTAAAAATAAATAAATATGGTCCTGTTTTAATGGCAGAAGACCTATAGGGCCTCAGAGCTCAGAGGTCAAACAGTAGCCTAAAGTTGATTTGGAGATATCCTAATCCTACCAAGCCAATGCCACTTTCATGCCATTTACAAGCTCGCGCCACATGGCTAATGCAACCCCCCCCCCCCCCCATGACATGACATGACATGACATGATGACATTACATCATTCTTCTCAATCGGATCAATATGCATCCTTCACAGGACTGGGATTGCTGGCTGACTGACAACGTCTGTGCTTGAACACTTATCAGCGATTCTAAATACCTTTGGTTTGGGACCCACTGGTGGACCATGATGATATTGCAAGTGGGCCTCAACATAACTGGCAAAACATTAAAATTTGAATGATAATTAAAAAAATATATATATATTTATTATTTATTCTATTTTTGAAAAATCTTTTTCAGAAAACTGTCATTTTCAAACAGACATTTTTAGAATCTGATCTCAGATCAAAATGGGTTAAAGTACAGGAAGTATATTGAATGTTTTTCTTGTTTTGCATACGTTTGCATATACAGTAGTTCCATTGATCCAAGCCAGAAAATAGACATGCTCTGAAAATGTACATGGCTAATGTGACCACCCTTGGGTCCTGTCATTTCAAGTGGGCCCTGATCCAGGAAAAAAGGTTGTGAACCAATGCTCAACTGTACAATTACTAGGGGTGTAAAAACTAAAAATACATTTGAACAGCGATACGATACATGTAACAAAGGTTGACGATACCATACATGGACGATATTGGTTCATTATGGCGATACGATATGATTACCGGTATTTAAAATCGGTACAGCAATTATTTAGCAAATACATGGACATTGTATTTTGAACACATGTGGACAAACCTGAACATGAACACAGAGAATACACACATTTATCGATAGACCAAGTGTAGCGAAATTGAATGGAAAAATTATTTATGTCCTCATTTTCCTTTTTCTTATTAAAATTGCTAAATACAACACACAAGTACTTAGTATCGAGGCAATCGATTGCAATTCAAAACAATTCAATACTGATTATTTGCATTGCAAAACGACCACAATAGGATAAAATGTCGATACGATATGATGCTATTTACTACATCGATACTTTGATTGTATCGTTACACCCCTACTATAATTATACTGTACATCTCAGATGGCGTTCAAAGGGCTTCAGAGCCAGTCCCCTCTTTCATGACTCAATGAGTCCAACTTGGCTTACTAAGTTCTCATGTCTCGTTCCAGTGACAGAACGGCAGAATGCCTGGAAGTGTTTGGGCGCTGGCAGAAGGACTGTTGAAGCCAAGCCTCTCAGAACCTACAGTATGTGTCCTGGAGCCTTTCCCATGAGCCCTCATATCATTTTAGTCCAGCTTCACAGTGTCAGGTGTGGCAGTGAAGGCTGCAGACATCATGATCTTTCAATACACATTCACACACATCCTTGTGAGTGGACACCGTGACAACGATTGTTTTAAGTATAGAACATATGCAATCTTTGAGTTAGTTTCTCATCTCCTCTTTGAGGAACCAGATATGGTTCCTCAAATAACCATTTTTGATGGTTCTTTCAAAATAACAGATCTACGTGCTTGTGAGCTTGTAGATCTGATATTTTCGTCGAGCTTGTAGATGTTCTATTTTGGACAAAGAGAGTGTAGATGGAAAAATAACGGAATATAAACCCCCTGGGAGAAATATAGGGTGTGGTTAAGTGCTCTTTGTGGAATTATTCCACATCTACAGTTTCGGTCTTTAATGTTCTGTATGTGGGTAGGAATGTTTTGCTTCAGTAAGCCTATAAGTGAAGGCAGCATTTGTCTGCACAGCTGTTAACACGTCAGCTCCATGAGTTGACGTCATTGTTATTTCTTTTTTCATAGTGCTCATGGGAAGGAGAAAAAAAGTGCAAAGGGACTGCTCTCGACAGTTTTTTTTCCTTTCATGTTGTGTTGCACACCAGGGGTCTTCAATGTTGTTCAGGCCAAGGGCCCCAAAGAGCCCCAAAAATTATATTGCAGATTACGTTTCTATATACTGTAGGCTATCACAAAGATTTGGGGTCCTGGATCCCCTGGTTGAAGACCCACGGTGTAGACAGTTGAATGAGCCATCTTTGTTTGTGTGCATGGTGCACTGTGAACTGTCAGGCCAAATCTACAACAACATTAACATTAAAGATGGAGTACCATTATTTTTTTACACCCTACAACATGATCATCAGGTATAATTATTATATAAGGAGGAAGAATATTTTCAATAATGTGTACAGTATTTGTTAAAATGCTGTTTTTATGTGGACATACCCACCAGTTCATTAAGTGGTGCCTGGTTTGCCTGGTGGGTGGTGAATGGTGATCAACCTTAACTGAAGCTGCACCCACAGTTGTTGATAAAGGGGGAGGGGTTAGGGGAGGTGATAATAGTGTGATCACTATATCACAGTTTTTTTTTTGGCACGTTTGACTGTCAAGGTTTCAGCCTCCAGGAAGAATTGCACATAACAACCACACTGAGGAAGTAAAATCATGAACACATGAAAAACTGGAAAAATATAAAAATCACGGCACTCCATCTTTAAAGAAAAAGGTGGGGGCCGAGACCCTGCGGGACCCCGGTCAACAAAGTATGAAATATAGAGTTTAAGTACGTTGTTTACAACAAAATGTGATATCTACCATTTGAAGAGAAAGACCCCTAAGTCATTGTTGCCATGAAAGCAAAAGCTGAGGTGCAATTGAAAGTTCTGATTGTTTGAAATTGATTCAATTCATTTGCACAAAAGAAAACAAATCAAACAATACAGATAATCACCAGGCATCTGTCATTGCTGGTTTAAGTAGAAACGCGAATAGTATTTTAATTCACGTTTTGCAAGAGGCAGAGGCAGAGACTTTTCAGGAATACAATGCTAGCTGTATTTCACTCAGCCCCTTCAATGCGGTGTTGAGTGTGTCTTTTCATATCCATTATTACTAAGAGCGTGGGGCTTACAGTACATTATCACAGAGTACATCTAAGATGTCCACAGAGGCGCGATCAGCTCCAGTCTCGAGCATCCGTGTGGCCTACAGGGCTTCAGCAGCAAGTAATTAAACTGTCAGCGTGCTCCTTGCCTTGCTCCCACCGCACTTGTTTCCCCGAAGGAGGCATTTTCATTCATCTCTGTTGATTTACACGTGCCTTCAGGTTAAATAACTATATGCATGGCAGAAGTGTTATCAACCACGGCGAGAACAGGCTCCGTCACACCCCCCCCCACACACACACACACACACACACACACACAAACACACCACACACACTCACACACACATACACATGTGATCATGCTGGTTGAAATGGCTGCGGGCTAAATCGCGGGCCCCCATCGCGCCCATCAAGCCCCGGCACCGCCGGCGAGGACCGAGAGGAAGAGCTCGCTCGCTCGCTCTGGCCCACTCGCTCGTTATGATGATTGGACATAATGACACATTCTGCACTGTCCTGATGCCCCAATTATTTCCCTGACGATCGTTTTCTTGTAGCAGTGATTTGATTGCCTCCCATGAGGGCAGAAGAGGGGTGGAGCGACAGGGCACCCGCAGAGCCAGGGAGAGAGAGAGAGAGAGAGAGAGAGAGAGAGATAGGGCTAGATGGAGAGATGAGGAGTCTCACTGAGAGACAGACACAACACATTTTGTTCCAGTATTGGTATTCTAGTGCTATACTGTAGCTCCTGCCTGGGCCAGGAGGAGTAGTCTAATTTGACAGAACGTGATTAAGGACCACAGGGGGTGTGTTTGATCAACTGGCTGATGACAAGTGTCAAAGGTTAAGGAAGTTAAATGAGGAAGTTAAATGAGACCTTTGGGGCGCTGGGGCGGTTTTGGGGTTTGCTGAAGTTTCTTATTGCTGTTTAATACGTCTGGGTAATATATTTATCGTTGTTGTCGGGCAGAAACCTCTTATCTCCGTATTTTAATTTGCGTGGCAAAAATAGCTTATCTATTAAAAAAAAGATTCAAACATGTCACAATATGGTAGTATGGTCTCAATATTACAGTTATTTGGTCCAGAATACTGTAATATTAGATTTGGACTTTCTCATGCAGTTCCATGCCCTGGCTAGTGGCTATGGGTTGTGTTTTAGGCATATCAAGTGGTATCAAGCCAGGTATTTTCAGTTAGGGGACCTCTCTTATATAGACACAGTGTGGCCTTTAACCACAGCTAATGGTGTGGAACCGTTCAACAACAACATCCATTATACATGAAGAACCTTACCCGCGGGTACCTTCCTAGAACAAATAACAGTAAAACGTGCTTTCTGCAGTGGTTTTAGCGGATAAAGTAAACAGCCCCGGTAAGATTTAGTTGTTTATAAAGCACACACTCCCGCTTACTCATTTACCCCCCACCCATGGAATGCAGGACC